>NW_025533600.1:295000-595000 GCF_020615455.1 Coregonus clupeaformis | reverse complement strand
GCAAGTAACATTAAAGTTAGCTGGCCAAGAGGAAGAGATAAAGGGACCGAGATAACCTGCTTCAACTGTGGCCAGAAAGGGCACAAGGCCCGGGAATGTACCGTTACTGGAGAGCACAGAGAACGGAGACAGTGGTGTAGTTTTTGCAAGCGCTCCACTCATACTGACGCAAATTGCAGACGAAAAAGAAGAGACAATGTGAAACAAGCAACAGATGCTGAAGGCCACACATTTGCATTCAAAATAAGTGACTGTCAGGTTCGTGGACTGAAACAAAAAGGGCTGATGGTTGATACGGGAGCAACGTCACATATAGTCACAGACATCGGGAAGTTTAAGGAGTTTGACGAGACTTTCAAACCGGAAAAACATTCCGTGGAGCTGGCTGACGGAACAAGAACGAATGGTGTCGCGGAGAGGAGAGGTGCAGCGGAGGTTTACCTGAGAGACAACACGGGTCGTCGGGTGAAAACAACGCTGACGGCAAGGCGCTGTACGTGCCGTCGTTTCCACAGGACATTTTCTCTGTTAAAGCAGCGACAGCCAACGGAGCTTCAGTCAACTTTCGACAGGGGTGTAACAAGCTCATCCACAAGAACGGTACCACTTTTGACATCGAGGAGTACGATAGACTTTACTATCTTAACACTGTAAGTGATGAAAATTATGATGGATGTCATGGGTGCTATGATATTCACACATGGCACAAAATTCTTGGCCACTGTAATTTTGAGGATGTGTCAAAGTTAGAAAATGTGACAGAGGGAATGAAAATCACAGGTAAGATTGACAAATCTACCCTCAACTGTGAAATCTGCACACAGGGAAAATTTGTTCAGAGCAGAAACAGAGAGCCTGATGAAAAGGCAAAAGCAGCTCTTGAGCTTGTGCACACTGATTTGGCTGGCCCTATTGAGCCAGAGGCGAAAGATGGGTTCAGATATACTCTAGCATTTACGGATGATTATTCAGGGGCAGTTTATGTGTATTTCCTAAAAGCAAAAAGTGATACTGTAAAAGCTACTGAGAAGTTTATTGCTGATGTGGCCCCTTATGGAAAAATAAAGTGTGTCAGGTCAGATAATGGCACAGAGTACACAGCCAAAGAGTTCCAGTCACTGCTCAGTAAGAATGCCATAAGACATGAAACTTCAGCCCCTTACTCACCCCATCAAAATGGGACCGCTGAGAGAAATTGGAGAACACTGTTTGAAATGGCAAGATGCATGCTACTTGAGAGCAACCTACCAAAGAAATTGTGGACATATGCTGTAATGACTGCGGCAGTAATTCGCAATAGGTGTTACAATAAGCGTGTAGGACAGACTCCACACTACATGTTTACTGGGAGAAAGCCTGATCTTTCAAAGATGAAAGAATTTGGATCTGTTTGCTATGCATACAGACAGAACAAGAAAAAGTTGGACTCAAGATGTGAAAAGGGTATTTTTGTCGGGTATGATAAAAATAGTCCAGCATACCTAGTCTACTACCCAGACACTGGAAAAGTTCTTAAAAACAGATTAGTCAAGTTCGTTACAAAAGGTGTAGTCGAACGCCAAACTCAGACAGATTTGGAAATGAGTGATGATCTTCATGGGGAGAAATTTCAATCCCCCATGCCAAAAGCCAAGATGGCAGATCAAAATTCCGAAGAGACACAAGATGTGCAAATCGAGACTTCAGATAGTCAGAGTCCACGCTATCCAGACAGAGAGAGGAAGACGCCCCAGTACTTAAAAGACTATGAGTGTAAAGTGAAGTGTGATGACCAGATACCACCTAGTGTTGACTACTGCTACAGAGTAATGTGCAATGCACCACAAACCTTCAAAGAAGCAATGATTTCACCAAAATCAGAGATTTGGGCTACTGCTATGAAGGAGGAGATGGATTCCCTTAGGGAAAATGATACATTCACATTGACCACACTGCCAGAGGGTAAAAATGCAGTGGGGGGCAGGTGGGTCTATGCCAGGGGTGTCAAACTCATTTTAGCTCAGGGGCCACATGGAGGAAAATCTATTCCCAAGTGGGCCGGACCGGAAAAATCATGGTATATATAACTTAAAAACAACAACTTCAGATTGTTTTCTTTGTTTTAATACGATCAACATACAACATAAAGCTGGAGCCTGAGGACAGTGTGTCCAAAATAGTACAAGCACAACATCACTATTAATCATAAAACACATCAAGTTTATTTGAAAATTCTAAAGAAAAAGAACACACAAACACACAATGCCTCAGTGATTAACAGAACTGTTTCACAGATCACAGAACAATATCAGGTGTCATTTCTCAGGCAGAAATGTAGATAAAAATAATGAAATCCTGTTCCCCAAACAAGTGCAAGAACCACAGAGTCAAGAATAGGTTAAATATACAAATAAAATAAAAACAATTAAAAACAATAGCACATCAACATTAAAACATATAAACATAAAGCTGGAGCCTGAGGACAGTGTCCAAAAGCACAACATCACTATTAATCATAACACCTCAAGTTATTTGAAAGTTCTGAGGACAAAGAACACACAAACACACAATGCCTCAGTGATTCACAGAAGTATATCACAGATCACAGAACTATATCAGGGTGTCATTTCTCAGGCAGAAATGTAGATAAAAATAATGAAATCCTGTTCCCCAAACAAGTGCAAGAACCACAGAGTCAAGAATAGGTTAAATATACAAATAAAATAAAATCAATTAAAAACAATAGCACATCAACATAAAAACATATAAACATAAATCTGAAAGCGTTGCTCAAACTGCCGTAACAGTCCCGTTATTTTATCTTTGAACCGCTTCATGTCTGCCACATGTTGGGTCGCGCACACATTTTTTCAGACAGGGGAAGTGAGCTGCATCACCACCGGCAAGTTGCGTCTCCCACAATGACAGCTTCAACTTGAAAGAACGTATGCTGTCATAATACTGCGTGACAACTTTGTTGCGCCCTTGCAGCTGTTTGTTCAAGTTATTCAGGTGCTCTGTAACATCCACCATAAATGCAAGGTCCTGCATCCATTCTGCGGAATGAAATTCTAACACTGGTTTGCCCTTTTCTTCCATGAACTGTTCAATTTCTTCTCGTAAATCAAAGAAACGCCTCAGCACAGCACCTCGGCTTAACCATCTTACCTCAGTGTGGTATGGCAGGCCATAGATGTGGTCTTTCTCTCTGAGAAGGCTGTCAAACTGACGGTGATTCAGGCTTCTGGATCGGATGAAATTAACAGTTTGGATGACCACCTACATGACGTTATCCATCTTTAATGACTTGCAACACAAAGCCTCCTGGTGCAAAATACAGTGAAAAGTCAAAAATCACGTCCTCCATTTGCAGATTGCACTTTCTCTCTGAACTTTGTCACAACGCCTGCTTTTTTCCCGATCATTGAGGGCGCACCATCTGTAGTCAGGCTGACAACGCGGGACCAGTCCACTCCGACCCTGTCCAGCGCGCCGACGAGTGCGGTAAAAATATCAGCTGCTGTCGTTGTATCTGTCATCAGCACCAACTCCACGAACTCCTCGGTGACGGTCAATGTGTCATCAACTCCGCGGATGAAAAAATGGCCAGTTGTGCAACATCTGTAATGTCCGTGCTTTCATCAATTGCAACTGAAAACGCAATAAATGACTTTACTTTTTGCTTCAACTGGCTGTCCAAATCCACTGAAAGATCGGAAATCCTGTCTGCAACTGTGTTTCTTGTCAGGCTGATATTTGCAAAAGCCTGCCGCTTTTCAGGGCACACAATCTCCGCTGCCTTCATCATGCATGTTTTTACAAATTCACCCTCACTAAATGGTTTTGAAGCCACTGTGATTTCATTAGCAATGAGGTAGCTAGCTTTCACTGCAGCGTCACTGATGTCTCGGCTGTGAGTAAACACAGACTGCTGTTTCTTCAGACCCGCCAACAGTTCATTCACCTTCTCTCATCTCCGCTGTCCTTGAAAGTTGTCATATTTGTCGGCATGAAGACTCACATAGTGGCGACGAAGGTTATATTCTTTCAGCACTGCAACATGCTGTGAACACACCAAACATACAGCTTTCCCATTCAATTCCGTGATTAAATAGGATGACCATTTTTCTTGGAACACTCTGCACTCTGCGTCCACTTTTCTCTTTTTTGACAGAGACATATTGGGGCAATGAGGGTGCCAAAGCACATAATGTTAAAAGTAGAAGCCGTAATAAATATCGAGGGCAAAACAAAGTAGCTCATTGGCTGCACGTGCTTGACCTACTTGCTCTGCCCCGGTATAAACAGTTTGCTTGCTTAACACAATTGCTATTGCGCCATCCAGTGGACGCAATTGGAACAGCAGTTTATTTTATTGAAAAATTGCAGCGCATTTTTATACTTTACAAATGTTTTTTATTTTTTTTATTTTTATTTTTTTTTTAAATCATCTCGCGGGCCGGATTAAACCCGTTTGCGGGCCTGATCCGGTCCGCACGTTTGACACCCCTGGTCTATGCGGTCAAAAACAATTCAGATGAGACTGAGACATACAAGGCAAGATATGTTGCAAAGGGATATAGTCAAGTGGCAGGAATAGACTATAAGGATACTTTTTCTCCAACTGCAAATATGACATCAGTACGTTGTTTGATGCAGCTAGCAGCTCAGTATGACTTAGAGTTACATCAGATGGATGTCAAAACAGCATATCTACATGCTCCTATTGACTGTGAAGTGTACATGGAGCAACCAGAGGGTTTTGAAGTCAGGTCAGATACAGGTGAGCAACTAGTCTGCAAACTGAACAAGTCACTGTACGGCCTGAAACAGTCAGGAAGGAACTGGAACAAAATGTTGCATGATCACCTTAGTGAAAATGGTTTTACACAGAACCCAGCTGATCACTGTGTTTACAACAAACAAACTGCAACAGAAAGGATCATTTTGATAATTTGGGTCGATGATCTAATTATCGCTGCTAGTGATAGTGACTCACTCACAAGTGTAAAAGAAATGTTAAGTGAAAAATTTAAGATGAAAGATCTTGGGAGGCTTAGACATTTCCTAGGCATTGATTTTACACAAAGTGAAGGGAAAATAAAGATGAGCCAAACAAGGTACATAACCAAGATACTGGAAAGGTTTGGTATGTCAGACTGTAAAACAAGGTCAACACCATGTGAACAAAAAACAAACTTTGATGGTGATGGTGAACCTATTGATTCAAAAAGGTATCGTGAAGTGATAGGCAGCTTGATATATGTTATGTCATGTACAAGACCGGATATCAGTTGGATTGTCAGCAAGCTGTCACAATACCTATCAGAACCAAAAGAGCAACACTGGATAACAGCTAAACATGTGTTGAGGTACTTGAAGGGGACAATGAATCAGGAGTTGTGTTAAAAAAAGGGGGTGGAAAAACTCAACCTCGTAGCATATAGTGATGCTGATTGGGCAGCAGATCAAAGTGACAGACGAAGCATAACAGGGTATTGTTTTAGTTTAACTAAATGTGGACCTGTTATTTCATGGAGGTCTAAGAAGCAGCCAACAGTAGCTTTATCTACATGTGAAGCAGAGTACATGGCACTGGCTGCTACTACACAAGAAAGTTTGTACCTTGTACAGTTATTGGTCCAGATGGATAGTGAGTGCCAATATGCACCAGTAAAATTTTTTGAAGACAACCAAGGTGCAATTGCTCTGTCAAAGAACCCAGTATGTCGTCAGAGATGTAAACATGTTGACATCAGATATCATTTCATTCGATCTGCGCTCAGTGATGGCAAAATAAGTATTGAATATTGTCCAACGGCAGACATGGTTGCAGATGTTTTGACTAAACCTGTAACGAAGTTCAAAAATGAAAAATTATTGGGTTATATGTTTGGAATGTAAACTGACATTTGTGAGATGTATAACTGTAAGCTAAATGTGTTGATAGTTAGGTTGAATACGACTTGTACAGTATAAGAGCAAGTGGGGGTGTTAACATATAGACTAATATGTTATAAATTGTGTTCTTACACTGGTACAGTTATGCCCTATGAGAGATGTACAACTGCGCATGTGCGAAAATAAAGAGAGGGCATTTTCCCGCGTTCTGGTTGAAACACCAACGATGAACATGTGTGTTTATTCCTCCGTTAAGTAAGCCGGTATTCCTGTCCTGAAGATGACAGCACCAACAGTTTCTCATCTCCAAGGTGACCGAGCAACTTCGGATCTGTGCGTGTGAGTGAGCATGTTTGAAAGAGAGCACATAAAGACGTACAGGCAGGTAAAGGCATGGAACATAAGACACCTGTAACTGTATTGACAGGAAAATGTTTTATAGATTTCACATCTTAATCATAAACGTCATATTTCATTTATGAATAACTTTTTACCTGTAGGGTAGGCCTAGGCAGGCCTAATAACACTGTTCTCAGCCTGGTCTCATATACTATATGTAACATAGTAAATGTCAATCCGGGACACTATAATTAGTATATGTTAAGTTTAGTAGTGTTAAATAAGACAGATGGTTACTTAAGGCAAAAACGAATGTAGGGTGGTTGGTCAGGATGGGTGTATAACGCAAACGTCTAGCAACCCAAAGAGAACTTTAGCATTTTAGCTAATTAGCAACTTTTCAACTACTTACTACTTTTTAGCTACTTTGCAACTACTTAGCATGTTAGCTAACCCTTCCTCTAACCTTAACCCTTTAATCTAACTCCTAAACTTAATCCTAACCCCTAGCTCTAGCTAACTTTAGCCAGCTAGCTAACGTTAGCCATCTAGCTAGAAATCATAACATATCATACCTTTAGCAAATTTGTAACATATTGTACATTTTGCAAATTCGTAACATATAATACGAATTGTAATTCGTAATATATTATAAGAAATGGGTGATGGACATCCACAAATTAATACATACCATATGAAACGTAACATATCATACTAAATGGAGTGTCTCCAATTTACATACAGAATAATACGAAAGGCTCTGAGACCAGGTTGCTGTGCTTGGCAGGCATGATCTATTCTGATGGGCTTCCACTAAGATGTGTAGGCCCAGAGGGTTCCTATAGCCTAGGTTTTCCCCATCCCCTCTAGTAGGCCTATTGGTATTTTTCATACAAGTCTATAACCCTGTCATTGTGCACAATTATTGCATTAAATATAATATACTCTTATTTCCACAGGGTGCTTGCTATGCATTGTACCAAGTGAACATAGGCTACAGCTTCCTGCCAAATTCACTACAGTGACCTCTCTCCTCACTGCTGCTTGGAGAAGGAGAGTCTGCTGCATTCTGGCTGGTATTATCTGCTCAGGTGAACTAAATCGAGTTGGAAGGCCATCAAATGAGCAGATGGGCACCACGTTTCCATCTAAGTGCACTTGGCAGCACTGACACAGTAATCTATCACAGTCAACAAACGTGAAAGCCATACCGCATAAAAAGCATGCATTTAGCAAGAAAAAAACATTATAGCCATTCAATTGCAACCTTTGAAAATGAAATGTTTCCATATACAATATTATTTCCTGTGTGATTGTGTTCCTACACCCACTTAACGTATGCCCCTATACATCAGCACCTGTCAGTGTGTAGACTACAACACCTACAGAGATGATGTCAGCACCTGTCAGTGTGTAGACTACAACACCTACAGAGATGATGTCAGCACCTGTCAGTGTGTAGACTACAACACCTACAGAGATGATGTCAGCACCACTCAGTGTGTAGACTACAACACCTACAGAGATGATGTCAGCACCTCTCAGTGTGTAGACTACAACACCTACAGAGATGACGTCAGCACCACTCAGTGTGTAGACTACAACACCTACAGAGATGATGTCAGCACCTCTCAGTGTGTAGACTACAACACCTACAGAGATGATGTCAGCACCTGTCAGTGTGTAGACTACAACACCTACAGAGATGATGTCAGCACCTGTCAGTGTGTAGACTACAACACCTACAGAGATGTCAGCACCTGTCAGTGTGTAGACTACAACACCTACAGAGTAGTGCGGAGCAATTAACCGACATTTTGGATATTAATAATAATATATGCAGACACTTTTATCCAAAGCAACTTAGTCATGTATGCATACGTTTCACGTACGGCAGACCACAGCAGGAATTGGACCCACGACCCTTGGTGTTGAAAGCACCATGCTCTACCGACTGAGCCACACAGGATATGCATGTATCAATGTACATTGAGGGAAAAAAAGTATTTGATCCCCTGCTGATTTTGTACGTTTGCTCACTGACAAAGACATGATCAGTCTATAATTTTAATGGTAGGTTTATTTGAACAGTGAGAGACAGAATAACAACAAAAAAATCCAGAAAAACGCATGTCAAAAATGTTATAAATTGATTTGCATTTTAATGAGGGAAATAAGTATTTGACCCCTCTGCAAAACATGACTTAGTACTTGGTGGCAAAACCCTTGTTGGCAATCACAGAGGTCAGACGTTTCTTGTAGTTGGCCACCAGGTTTGCACACATCTCAGGAGGGATTTTGTCCCACTCCTCTTTGCAGATCTTCTCCAAGTCATTAAGGTTTCGAGGCTGACATTTGGCAACTCGAACCTTCAGCTCCCTCCACAGATTTTCTATGGGATTAAGGTCTGGAGACTGGCTAGGCCACTCCAGGACCTTAATGTGCTTCTTCTTGAGCCACTCCTTTGTTGCCTTGGCCGTGTGTTTTGGGACATTGTCATGCTTGAATACCCATCCACAACCCATTTTCAATGCCCTGGCTGAGGGAAGGAGGTTCTCACCCAAGATTTGACGGTACATGGCCCCGTCCATCGTCCCTTTGATGCGGTGAAGTTGTCCTGTCCCCTTAGCAGAAAAACACCCCCAAAGCATAATGTTTCCACCTCCATGTTTGACATGTTTGACGGTGGGGATGGTGTTCTTGGGGTCATAGGCAGCATTCCTCCTCCTCCAAACACGGCAAGTTGAGTTGATGCCAAAGAGCTCGATTTTGGTCTCATCTGACCACAACACTTTCACCCAGTTCTCCTCTGAATCATTCAGATGTTCATTGGCAAACTTCAGATGGGCCTGTATATGTGCTTTCTTGAGCAGGGGGACCTTACGGGCGCTGCAGGATTTCAGTCCTTCACGGCGTAGTGTGTTACCAATTGTTTTCTTGGTGACTATGGTCCCAGCTGCCTTGAGATCATTGACAAGATTATCCCGTGTAGTTCTGGGCTGATTCTTCAGCGTTCTCATGATCATTGCACCTCCACGAGGTGAGATCTTGCATGAAGCCCCAGGCTGAGGGAGATTGACAGTTATTTTGTGTTTCTTCCATTTGTGAATAATCGCACCAACTGTTGTCACCTTCTCACCAAGCTGCTTGGCAATGGTCTTGTAGCCCATTCCAGCCTTGTGTAGGTCTACAATCTTGTCCCTGACATCCTTGGAGAGCTCTTTGGTCTTGGCCATGGTGGAGAGTTTGGAATCTGATTGATTGATTGCTTCTGTGGACAGGTGTCTTTTATACAGGTAACAAACTGAGATTAGGAGCACTCCCTTTAAGAGTGTGCTCCTAATCTCAGCTCGTTACCTGTATAAAAGACACCTGGGAGCCAGAAATCTTGTTCAAATAAACCTACCATTAAAATTATAGACTGATCATTTCTTTGTCAGTGGGCAAACGTACAAAATCAGCAGGGGATCAAATACTTTTTTCCCTCACTGTACCTACATACATTAACCTCTATCTAGCTCTATAATGTCATATTAATGATGTGCTTAGGCTATATATGTGTTATTAATGGTTTATATTATAGAGTTAGGCATAATGTAAAAATGTTACCTTTATGTAGACAAATGTAGAGTATGTAGGAATTAAAACAGTCAGTTCATGAAATCCTTAAGCAGAGGATTTATTTTGGTTCATTTGCTCAATAACATAAGTACAGGTGATAAAAATGGGTTCCTTGTCCATAAACCACAAATCAACAGAAGAATACAAATAAAACAATTTTCTGAAAAGTTAAAATCCAAAAATACATGAACAATTATAACCTGTGATATTTCCCAGACATACACCACAAAAAAACATACATTGGCGATTATTACAATAATTCCCCAGCATTTCCGCAGAGAAATGCCAAATAATGTACAAAATCGACATCCTTGGAATAAATCCCCAACAAACAGGCTGCTTGTAGAACATTTTAAATACATTTTAGTCCCATTGAGGAGTCAGTTGTTTGTCCAGTGAACATCTCTCTCCTTGATAACCTCAGTGTGGTCTGCTAACAAAACTATACAGACAAGATGCAGGTTGTTTCCATCATCAAAGCAATGTACCATTTTCATTGATATAGGCCTATAGGTGGTGTGTGTGTGTGTGTGTGTGTGTGTGTGGGAGTGGGTATAAGTAAAGACAACAGACAATATGAAGGGACTGTGTAGATGATATGGCTCGTTGAACATTTCATCAGTAGAATGAATCATCACTCATCATATAAGTCAGCTATTATTCCACAGTCCTCTTAGCTCTCTATAAATTATACATATTTATAATAATAATTTGATGGGTGCTCATATTGGTCCTCTGTAGCTCAGCTGGTAGAGCACGGCGCTTGTAACGCCAAGGTAGTGGGTTCGATCCCCGGGACCACCCATACACAAAAATGTATGCACGCATGACTGTAAAAAGCGTCTGCTAAATGGCATATTATATTATTATTATTATTCACACATGTACAAGTGTGTGTTACATGCATGTGTAAATTGGAAATGTGTTTTTTGTATATCCCCTCTCCCTGAGACACTCAGAGTGGGGTCACGGACAGATTTTGATAACAGATCCATAACATGTTCTTGGTGATTGGGTATCCTAATATGATCACAGGTTGTGCTCCTACTTAAAATGTAACATTATGTGGAGAAAAATAGGCTATAGATTCATCAATATGAAAAAGGACCCATCATTATTATGTGTGCATGGTGTCGCTTCAGGCCAATCTGATTGCAGGGTTTCAATTTGATTACGTTCTAACTGAGCTCTCAATTAATCAAGCTTAATTAATTGAGCTCTTAATTGCGATTGAGTGGTCAATTTAAGAGTAGCTCTTTGTTCAATTCATCACCACACGACCGTGACGCTTTTAGTCAAGTTGGCAACTGATTTATCTTAATTCTTAATTAACGTTAACTACAAACAAATAATCTTAATTGATAACTAATTTGTGTTCAAGAACGGTCTCAACAACTCAATACATTTCTCCTGCTGGCTTTAATCAAATAAAATTGTGTCAAAATGGTGTCAGCGTGAATCAAGATCTCCTCTGCAAACTGTTTTACCAATGACTCATTCCAAGCACTAGAATGTGGCAAACATAGAAATATAATTCCTAGTGGTGGCAAATGGATGGATTGGTTAGTCACAGATGAGCTGAGGTACCAGAGAGAGCCTCTGACCGTCTGGATCCAGCCAGCACACCCACACTGCTCTCAGATCTGTCAGGGCTCATCAGCCAGGGCCCAGAGGGAAGCCCATGTAATTCTAGGCTGGGAGACTATCCTCAAACTTCATAACCTTTCACTAAAACATACACACACACACATAGACATACATAATGTACCGGCACATGCGCAGATGCATGCATGCGCACACGCGTTCACGTAAACGTACACATTAGTGCGCACACATACATGCACACACCCCCCGATATGGCTCTGTGAAGGCTTTCAGCTGTCATTTAGCTCAAGCTACTGAGAAAAACAACAACATTGTAGCAACAGAGCAGATCAGTACACAAAGAGGGGGGAAGAACCTCAGACGGTGAGGGAATGGGTGGAAAGAGAGTATGTGCTCAGACAGAGCAGATAAACAAATTAGACACGTAATGTATGTAGATGAGTCACCATTGAGGAGGAAGAGATGTGGCTGCTCTTCTCTATGCATGTTAAGCTGTTCTGCAACAAAGAAATGGTCTAGTCTGAAGGCAACCATGTCAGATCACTCCATAACAGAATCAGGGTCCGGAATTTTGGGGGGATCACGTGATGTCACCTGGAAAAACTCTGGACCTAAGTTATAGACTAGGCTATACACTCTTAGAAAAAAAGGTGCTATCTAGAACCTAAAAGGGTTCTTCGGCTGTTCCCATAGGAGAACCCTTTGAATAACCATTTTTGGGTCAAGGTAGAACCCATTTTGATCCAGGTAGAACCCTTTTGGGTTTCATGTAGAACCCTTTCCACAGAGGGTTCTACATGGAACCAAAAAAGGGTTATCCTATGTGGACAGCCGAAGAACCCTTTTGTAACCCTTTTTTCTCTAAGAGTGTAGACTAGGCCCAGAGTTGTTCCTGGTCAGGTCACATGGTCAGGAAAAGCTTCCTGTCTCTGGCTGACTGAACTTAATCCTTAAGAATCTAAGCCTATATTTAACCTTTTTTTTTTGGCACTAAACTTTTAACTGGTACCGGCTACCTTCAGACGAGTCTTGTGAGGTTAATAGAGCAAAACAACTGAAATGTTTGTGAGAGTCTCACCTTTCTATAGAGGGGTCATATTAGTGTGTAGCCCAAACTGTTTGGACGCTACAGACAGAAGTTGGCAGATCTGCGGTTCTGACTTCTGACGAGTCCCATGACGCTTGTGGAGGTCGTAGAGAACACAAAACGGAGAACACCATCGTGTTTGTGAGAGTCTCATCTTTTCATAGAGTGGTCATATAGAGTACCACAGTATGAGTCATAATACCCTGTCACGATCGTTGAGAGACGGGTCGGACCAAGGTGCAGCGTGAAAAGCGTACATGTTTATTACCTCAATAAACATACAACAAAACAATAAACAACGTAACGTGAAGTCCTTCGGCTATACACATACAAGCCTAAACGGAACAAGATCCCACAAGACACAGTAGGCAATGGGCTACCTAAGTATGATCCCCAATCAGAGACAATGAGCGACAGCTGCCTCTGATTGGGAATCATACCTGGCCAGACATAGAAATAGAAAAACTAGAACCTAAACATAGAATATCTAACATAGAATTCCACACCCTGACTCAACAAACAAGAGTCCCCCCCCCCCCAAAGGTGCGGACTCCGTCCGCACAAACCTGACATGACAGGGGAGGGTCCGGGTGGGCTTTCAGCCTCGGAGGCGGATCCGGCTCCGGGTGTGACGACCTCTCCCTCTCTGCCTTCCCGTTGCGCCCCTGGTCTGGTCTGAACCTCGGCGCGATGCTTCCCCTCTCCTTCCTCCCACGATGCATCAAGCCCTGTCTGGACCCTGGTGTGGGAGGCCCCGACCCTGGAGAGGGGCTGACTTCTGGGTCTGAAGTGGAGCCGCTGACCGAAGCTGAACTGGATCCCGGTGGAGCGGACTGCTCTGGCTCCGGAGTGGAACCGCTGACCGGAGCTGGACTGGAAACCGGTGGAGCGGACTGCTCTGGCTCCGGAATGGATCCGCTGACCGGAGATGGACTAGGCACCGGTGGAGCGGACTGCTCTGGCTCCGGAGTGGAGCCGCTGACCGGAGCTGGACTGGGCACCGGTGGAGCAAACTACTCTGGCTCCGGAGTGGAACCGCTGACCGGAGCTGGACTAGGCACCGGTGGAGCGGACTGCTCTGGCTCCGGAGTGGAGCCGTTGACCGGAGCTGGTCTGGGCACACGCACCACTGGTCTGGTGCGAGGAGCAGGCACGGGCCGTGCCGGACTGGAGACACGCACCACTGGTTTGGTGCAGGAGCATGCACGGGTCGTGCCGGACTGGAGACACGCACCACTGGTTTGGTGCGAGGAGTAGGCACGGGCTGTGCCGGACTGGAGACACGCACCACTGGTTTGGTGCGAGGAGCAGGCACGGGTCGTGCCGGACTGGAGACACGCACCACTGGTTTGGTGCGAGGCGTAGGCACGGGTCGTGCCGGACTGGATACACGCACCACTGGTTTGGTGCGGGGAGCAGGTACGGGGCGTACCGGGCTGGCGACACGCACCACTGGTTTGGTGCGGGGAGCAAGTACGGGCCGTACTGGACTGGATACACGCACCACAGGTTTGGTGCGGGGAGCAGGTACGGGGCGTACCGGGCTGGCGACAGGCACCACTGGTTTGGTGCGAGGAGCAGGAACGGGCCGGGCCGGAGACACGCACCACAGGTCTGGTGTGAGGAGCAGGAACGAGCCGGGCCGGACTGGAGACACACACCACTGGTTTGGTGCGAGGAGCAGGTACGGGCCGTACCGGACTGGGAACACGCACCACTGGTTTGGTGCGGGGAGCTGGCACAACCCGTCCTGGCTGGATGCCCACTTTCGCACAACACGTGCGGGGCGCTGGCACAGGACCCACTGGGCTGTGAACTCGCACTGGCGACACAGTGCGTATCTCCGCATACCTAGGTTCCTCAATGAACATACGCTCCTTTTGTTGCCTGACCAGCTCCTCTCTCTGTGCCGCCCCTACTTCCTTCTCCCTTTGAGCCACCTGTAGCGCCTCCCTCTGAACGGATAACTCCTGCTCCCTCTGAGCTAACAGCCCCTGTAACGTGGTAGCCTCCTCTCTCAGACAGCTCCAGTCCTTCTCTCTCTCTCGCCAATCCTCCTCCAGTGAGGACTCCTCAGGAAACCCCCACGAGTTAGGGAACAGAACCTCATCGTCGTCGTCATCTTCCGACTCCTCCGTGTAAAACTGTTCCCATTCCTGTTCCCATGGTCGTAGGGACTCCAACTGGAACCCCACAGGGTGCAGTGGTCGGGGCTCTTCTCTCTCGATCCCCAACCACCCTTCTATCCCCCCAAAAAAATTATTGGGGTTGCCTCTCTGGCTTCCTCAGCGGTTGGTCCCGTTGGCGTCGTCGTTGATCCTCTCCTACCCGGGCCTGTACCTTCGCCCAGGGTCCTTTCCCAGCGAATATCTCCTCCCATGACCACCATTTGCCCACCTGTGACATAGCTATTCGCTCCTCCTCGGCACGCTGCTTGGTCCTTTAGTGGTGGGATCTTCTGTCACGATCGTTGAGAGACGGGTCGGACCAAGGTGCAGCGTGAAAAGCGTACATGTTTATTACCTCAATAAACATACAACAAAACAAGAAACAACGTAACGTGAAGTCCTTCGGCTATATACATACAAGCCTAAACGGAACAAGATCCCACAAGACACAGTAGGCAATGGGCTACCTAAGTATGATCCCCAATCAGAGACAATGAGCGACAGCTGCCTCTGATTGGGAATCATACCCGGCCAGACATAGAAATAGAAAAACTAGAACCTAAACATAGAATATCTAACATAGATTTCCACACCCTGACTCAACAAACAAGAGTTCTATAGGTCAGGGCGTGACATACCCATAAAACCTAGCGGTCAAACAAGGAAATGGTTGCAATAGTTTCTCCACCAATTTTTCCCATAGGAGATTTTAGAAACACTTAAAATAAGGGCTTTGTTTCGTGTAGGCTTACACTGGCGTGATGTTTTGATAACTGTGTAAATCTCTCTAGGATAAGGTGACTATTATCAATCTATTCGCCTGTATTTACCCCCCCCCCCCAAAAAAAAAATGCCATTATGATCTGGAATAAACTGCCAAATCGAGGCAAAGGTAAGAATCTCTGGATTAACTATCTAATGTTAGCTACATTTAGTAATTAATAAATTGGTTACATTTCTTTAAATTGACAAGTCTGTGAACTGTCTTGTGCAAGTTTTAAATTGACACAATACCTGTTAGCAAAGGTGTCAGCTAAAGATGACGCGCAGGAGCTTGCAGTGATTTGTAGTCTTGCATGATGTCTACTTTGATGCTAATTAGCATTTTTTGAATCTGAGAGTAAACAGAGCCGAATATATTGATAAAAATCCCCTTGTCCAAGAGAGATTTACATGGTTATCAAAACGTCACGCCAGTGTAAGTCTACATGAAACACAGCCCTTATTTAAAGTGTTTCTAAAATTCCCTATATGAAAAATGAATGGTGGAAAAACGATTGGAACCATTTCCCTGTTTGACCGCTAGGTTGTATGGGTATTATGACACCTCCACTGTGGGGCTCTATTATTTTGGAGGCCAAACTGTTTGGACGCTACAGACATTTTCGTGAGAAGACCGGGATGTCTCATGGTCTGACAAACACTGCTGTAGCTCGGCCACCTTCCACCGCAGATGCTCCATTTTAAACAGACAGATTTTGATGAGGATTTGTTTATTATGCTAATTAGATGTCCACGGGGGCACGGACATAGCCTCTAGGGGGGTCAATCTAGCTGGTAAATTCATTTGAATGGCAAAGTGGCAGACTTCACCTAATACCCAAACAAGAACCAGCTCTCTCTATCCAAACAACCAGATTTAGGACATTCCGCATTGTAAAATCACTGTGTCCCAAATGGCACCCTATACTCTATATACCAACAGATCAGGGAATAGGGTGCCACTTGGGATGCAGTTTAAATGTTTTTCTCTGGTGCGAAGGTTGCTCCATCTGTTGTTATCCAAGGGGAGTGAAGCAAGTGTTACTAAAGACACTTTCATGGTTTAACTTCATTTTAAAATACTAATTCCTTTCTCTCAGAAAATAACAGGTGCAAACTTTGGACTGGTGCAAGTGCTTGGTAAATGTGGCCCTTTAGTTCCCTTCTTTTGGATTTAATTGAGAGTATGGATCACATCACAGGCATTGATTCATTTCAAGATGGTTGACAGACAATATACTGTAATTAGATGGAAGAGGAGACTATTACAACTGTAGAGCTCATGTCTTTATTTGCACTGTATTTTCGGTTGCATAGTTGGCACCTTTTATTCTATACAGTCAGATGATGTTAGTGTCTTGCTAATAACTTACCCAAACAGTGAATGTGCACTTCCACATAATCAGATGATCATTTTGCTGTGGATACATCTCTCCCAACTCCCAGTCTTTCCTTTTTGCACTATAAATAATTAGCTTTTGTAAATTATGGAAGGAAAAACTAAATCAGTTGCATGATGTAAATCTTTGTCCAATCTTGGCTGGACACTTAGCAAACAGACTTATGAACAAAATAGACATTTAACAGAAACATGAATGCAGTATGAACACCAATGAAAGGTCACTCATAGGTTTGACTGTAAAACTTAACTGGAGATTAAGTCAATTCAAAAGGTGAATATGGCAAGCACTGTTAAGATGTCTTGAAAAATAAACAACTTTAATCAATAGTCACGGGGTTGGGAAGGTACTGTCCATTTTGTTCTTCACTAACTTCACTGGCGCTCATTTCCACATAAACAATAAGCATTTTACAGGCAGACTGAAAACATGTAGCCCTTCAACTGAGATGCACCTTGGTGGCCTCTGTCCTCTACATAGGTTTGTGTCTGTGTGAACACATCGGTTGAAAAAAGTGCAATGTCTTAAACCGTTCCAAGGGGAAGGCCATTTGGAGACAGCACATTCTTCTACAGATTATTCCATAAGAAACCGAAATAATCTAACCGAACACCCCCAAAATTAACCTATTTTTGTGGTAAAATAAATAAATAAAACGAGGTCCTCTGGAATATTTTTTATATAAAATTTTACATAACCTCCCTGTTTCAAAAGTTATCCTACTGAACATCGCCCTGGTTTTTGTCATTGCCTATTATCAGAGACCGGTTTCTACAAGGCCAACCAGGTGTGATTGGCTACTCCCTAGCCAGTCAACAACACTAGTTGATCAATTACAAACCAGGCAACACATAAACCAGCTGACATGGTGGCCCTCGAGGCCTGGAGTTGAACACTTGAACATCTTTAAACAGAATAAACCTTATACAGTATGTAGAGTGATTGTATCAGCCTCAAACACAGTCTTTTTTCTCTTTTTATTCAGTGAAAGATAAATCATTTGCATTGATCATAAGCTTTATGCCTAGCTGCCTGATCAAGGCAAGACCATTTCTAGGGATGCATCGCCATGGTTTGGAAAACATAATAGTAGCAGTTTTGAATAAGAAAAAAATATGAGGTAAGAAGTTCTCTTTTTTACACATTTGTGGTGCCTCTTCTGCTATTGGCTCTACCGTTGAATGCACAGTGCTTCCTAAAACAGAAATTCTGCCTTGTTGTGAAGAGAACAACTGATCATGGCACAACAGCAAATCAAACTAGGAACCAGAAAGGGTTTCTTCACAATCCATATTATACAGACCAACACAAAGAAAAGCTGAGCAGGAATGGAAATGGACAACAAATAACAAACAATCTCCAAGAGAATGAGCCCGAAACACATGTGTGTGTTTGTGAATCTGTTAGTGTGTGTGTGTGTGTGTGTGTGTGTGTGTGCGTGTTTCACAGGCATTGGGCACAGCACAGTAGTGAGGCACAGCCCCACACAATGACCTGACCTGCAGTCCCTGGTGCCTTTTATTACTATATTACAAAGCAAAAACAAAACAAACATCACTCCTGCCTGATCCCATCTATGTTTCATAATAATCCAGGTGCTCTCAGTCTTCATTCCCTTTTTCCTTTCCTGTAGAGCAGCTGGTAGGTGCTTGACTTACTGTGTGGTGCCTGGCCAGTTAAGGAACCTTGGTCCTCAGGGCCTGGGGTCCTACCCTCCCCTCTCTGGAACAGTGCACCTGTCTAAATCTCATGGATTCTATGGGTCATGGTGCTGGGGTTAAGGTTAGGGTGAAGATGGAAAGGCCAATGTAGCAGTCCACCCTCCCTCTTCCAAAGGGGACATGCTCATGCCTAGCCAGCTAGGATGTCATCTTAACCAACCTTCCCCCTCTACCCCCAATAGCTCCCTCCCTAGTTCCTACCTAACCATGGCTGAGGTGACTCTTGACCCAGGCCACACATGGGGGAGGCAGAGAGACAATGACCCCCTAAGCAGCCTCTTAATATACCCTTCCAGCTCCTCCAGAGGTTCATTGGCCCTAACTTCACCTCAAACCACCTCAGTGAAAAAGGGTGGAAAGGAGAAAGCAACAACCCCAAAAAACACCAAATGGGAAAAAAACAACAACAACTGAAAAAGTAAGAAGCCAGAAATAGCAACGGTTGAGATGACAACGGTTTTATTTTCTCGCTGGGCAGGAAAGGTGAAGTGGAATGCCTCCGAAAGGTGTGACGTCATAGTTACTGTCGCCATGGCAACAGCAGGGGGTTTGGGGAAAGGACGGCTGTCGTTCTGTCTCGCCCCCCCCAACAACAACAACTTAAAAATAACATGTTTTAAATAAGCAAAGGCAGAGAGGGAAAAAGAGCCTGAGTCAGTTCGACAGCGTCCATATTCGTCCATGTCTATTCATCTCAGTTAGTTCGTTATTCCGCGTTAACCGTCCCAGCTGCATATCGTCACACCGTCTGTCAGAGACATCCCATCCCTGCTTTCTGGCCAGTGTTTTTCTTTTTAGTCGTCCATTTTATTTTCCCTCCTTTTTCTTTATATCCTTTGTATGTTTTTCCTCAGCCCCAGCTTAAAGTCCAGGTGGCGGAGCGGTAGCCGCAGTCAGCCAGGCAGACACACCTTGCCTGCGAACAGCAGTCCCACTATGGTGAAGAAGATGGAGAGGACAAAGAGCACGTAGGAGGAGCCCACCACCGTGTTGTTGGGCAGCTTGTATGGCTGGCCACCCACCTCATTGATGTAGAAGCCGATGGGGAAGATGAGCGCTGCCATACAGAACAGGATCACTGGGGGGGGGGAGAATGTTGTTAGACATGTTGGAGTTGTTTACTATTTCCTGTGGTGTTTGCTACAGTGGAGACGGCTCCGATTTCAATTAGGATGAACCCTGGGATGATTTGATGCTTGTGAACCAAATCTCCCTCTGGGAGAATAAAGATTGACTTGATTTGTTAATTGATTAATTTAATGACTGAATCATCACTCTACATACTACCGCACAACGTCAGACACACTACGCCTCAACTCTTTTACATAAATAGACCTTAGCTGTGGAGAAACACTCCAGTCTCACCACCGTGAATCTACCAAGGCCACGAACACACCAACCAGACCATGCAGGATTTTAGAAGAGCTCCAAACACGACAGGCAGGCAGACGGGACGCTCTTCGGCACAGATTGAATTCAATTTTAGTAAAGGCCATTAGAGAGATAATGGGCCTTTCAGTGGGCTTCCGAGCAGCAATTAAACACACTGGCCTCATGGTGAACACAATGATCAGAGTGAGAGAATGGATGGATGGAGAGGGAGGGATGGAGAGAGAGAGGAGAGAACGTGTGTGTGTGTGTGTGTATGTGTGTGCGAAAGCAATAAGTGAGTTGGCGTAACAAACGGAGGCATCTAAATGGATTCCGATGCACCCCGTTGAGGCAATTTCATAATCCACTCAGCTAGAGGGAGCAGAGACCAGGGAGCATCTCTCTCTCTTCAGACAGTCAGGGCAGCAGGTAGAGAGGGACTCAGGACCTGATCAAGAGACACAAACGCCAACTGAACACCCACACATAGCATAGATTCTGTATCTGTCTATCTGAAGCAGTTAATGCTCTGAAAAGGCAGAGCCAAGGACTTACACATGCTCTATAAAATGTACTCAAAGGTAGTATAAATATAGAGTTGAATTACTTTAAAAGCTAATTTAATATACTGTAACTTAATCACTTAGGCTAACGCTAATTCAGTGGACATGCTGTCGGTCTGCCGTAAAAGGACTTCTGCTCTCCTCTCTCCTACATGGTAGAGTATCCGTGTTCTCTCCATTTCAGCAGCCATTGAAGGGCCCTCCCATCACAAACACTGTCACATCATGAAGGGGCCGTATGAGACATGCCAGGAGCTATAGGAGAGAGACTGCAGACATGTTCCCCAGGCATGTCCTACTAAGCACTAGCTAGCTAATATACCAGAGCTAGCTAGCTAATATAACAATACAGAGAGCTAGCTAGCTACTGGCTACTGTACAGTCTACTGAGAGCTAGCTAGCTACTGGCTACAGTACCATACATAAACAGATAGCTAGCTACTGTAGAATATACTGAGAGATAGTTTCTGTATTATCTACTGAAAACTAGCTAAAGCTAGCAGAGAGTTACAGTCATTACAGACGTATGGACCCTGATAATAGGCCACCACTGACTTACTGTGGCATCCTCTGTGTAGAAAAAAGCAACAAGTATCATTAGATAAAAAAACCATCAAGTAAAAATAAATACACTGCTCAAAAAAATAAAGGGAACACTAAAATAACACATCCTAGATCTGAATGAATGAAATAATCTTATTAAATACTTTTTTCTTTACATAGTTGAATGTGCTGACAACAAAATCACACAAAAATTATCAATGGAAATCTAATTTATCAACCCATGGAGGTCTGGATTTGGAGTCGCACTCAAAATTAAAGTGGAATACCACACTACAGGCTGATCCAACTTTGATGTAATGTCCTTAAAACAAGTCAAAATGAGGCTCAGTAGTGTGGGTGGCCTCCACGTACCTCCCTACAACGCCTGGGCATGCTCCTGATGAGGTGGCGGATGGTCTCCTGAGGGATCTCCTCCCAGACCTGGACTAAAGCATCCGCCAACTCCTGGACAGTCTGTGGTGCAACGTGGCGTTGGTGGATGGAGCGAGACATGATGTCCCAGATGTACTCAATTGGATTCAGGTCTGGGGACAGGCGGGCCAGTCCATAGCATCAATGCCTTCCTCTTGCAGGAACTGCTGACACACTCCAGCCACATGAGGTCTAGCATTGTCTTGCATTAGGAGGAACCCAGGGCCAACCGCACCAGCATATGGTCTCACAAGGGGTCTGAGGATCTCATCTCGGTACCTAATGGCAGTCAGGCTACCTCTGGCGAGCACATGGAGGGCTGTGCGGCCCCCAAATAAATGCCACCCCACACCATGACTGACCCACCGCCAAACCGGTCATGCTGGAGGATGTTGCAGGCAGCAGAACGTTCTCCACGGCGTCTCCAGACTCTGTCACGTCTGTCACGTGCTCAGTGTGAACCCGCTTTCATCTGTGAAGAGCACAGGGCGCCAGTGGCGAATTTGCCAATCTTGGTGTTCTCTGGCAAATGCCAACGTCCTGCACGGTGTTGGGCTGTAAGCACAACCCCCACCTGTGGACGTCGGGCCCTCATACCACCCTCATGGAGTCTGTTTCTGACCGTTTGAGCAGACACATGCACATTTGTGGCCTGCTGGAGGTCATTTTGCAGGGCTCTGGCAGTGCTCCTCCTTGCACAAAGGCGGAGGTAGCAGTCCTGCTGCTGGGTTGTTGCCCTCCTACGGCCTCCTCCACGTCTCCTGATGTACTGGCCTGTCTCCTGGTAGCGCCTCCATGCTCTGGACACTACGCTGACAGACACAGCAAACCTTCTTGCCACAGCTCGCATTGATGTGCCATCCTGGATGAGCTGCACTACCTGAGCCACTTGTGTGGGTTGTAGACACAGTCTCATGCTACCACTAGAGTGAAAGCACCACCAGCATTCAAAAGTGACCAAAACATCAGCCAGGAAGCATAGGAACTGAGAAGTGGTCTGTGGTCACCACCTGCAAAACCAGTCCTTTATTGGGGGGGTGTCTGGCTAATTGCCTATAATTTCCACCTGTTGTCTATTCCATTTGCACAACAGCATGTGAAATGTATTGTCAATCAGTGTTGCTTCCTAAGTGGACAGTTTGATTTCACAGAAGTGTGATTGACTTGGAGTTACATTGTGTTGTTTAAGTGTTCCCTTTATTTTTTTGAGCAGTGTATATACTTCTGAAGAGACAAGCACTTGGCGTCAATATTAAGACACCAATTACTGTGTTAGACTTCCTGCTGAGAGAAGTGATATAACGCTCTGATAATAAGTCACTGCTCTGGCACCCAACCCAACTGCATGTTAACATCAGAAGCCTCCTCCCTAAGTTTGAGTTATTCACTGCGTTAGCACACTCCGCCAACCCTGATGTTCTAGCAGAATCCTGGCTTAGGAAGGCCACCAAAAATTCAGACATTTCCATCCCCAACTACAACATTTTCCGTCTAGATAGAACTGCCAAAAGAGGTGGAGTTGCAATCTACTGTAGAGATAGCCTGCAGAGCTCTATCATACTATCCGTTTGAGCTCCTACTTCTAAAAATCCACCTTTCCAGAAATAAGTCTCTCACTGTTGCCGCTTGCTACAGACCCCCCTCAGCCCCAAGCTGTGCCCTGGACACCATATGTAAATTGATTGCCCCCCATCTATCCTCAGAGTTCGTACTGCTTGGTGACCTAAACTGGGATATGCTTAACACCCCGGCCATCCTACAATCCAAACTAGATGCCCTCAATCTC
Organism: Coregonus clupeaformis; assembly: GCF_020615455.1. Taxonomy (NCBI): domain Eukaryota; kingdom Metazoa; phylum Chordata; class Actinopteri; order Salmoniformes; family Salmonidae; genus Coregonus; species Coregonus clupeaformis. The sequence continues at coordinate 571,722 of NW_025533600.1, read as the reverse complement.
ACACAAATTATCAAGGAACCTACCAGGTACAACCCTAAATCCGTAAACATGGGCACCCTTATAGATATCATCCTGACTAACTTACCCTCTAAATACACCTCCGCTGTCTTCAACCAGGATCTCAGCGATCACTGCCTTATTGCCTGCGTCCGTAACGGGTCCGCGGTCAAACGACCACCCCTCATCACTGTCAAACGCTCCCTAAAACACTTTAGCGAGCAGGCCTTCCTAATTGACCTGGCCCAGGTATCCTGGATGGATATCGATCTCATTCCGTCAGTAGAGGGTGCCTGGTTGTTCTTTACAAGTGCTTTCCTCTCAATCTTAAATAAGCATGAATTCAGAACTAAGAACAGATATAGCCCCTGGTTCTCCTCAGACTTGACTGCCCTTGACCAGCACAAAAACATCCTGTGGCGTACTGCATTAGCATCGAATAGCCCCCGCGATATGCAACTTTTCAGGGAAGTTAGGAGCAAATATACACAAGCAGTTAGGAAAGCAAAGGCTAGCTTTTTCAAACAGAAATTTGCATCCTGTAGCACTAACTCCAAAAAGTTTTGGGACACTGTAAAGTCCATGGAGAATAAGAGCATCTCCTCCCAGCTGCCCACTGCACTGAGGCTAGGAAACACTATCACCACCGATAAATCTACAATAATAGAGAATTTCAACAAGCATTTTGCTACGGCTGGCCATGCTTTCCACCTGGCTACCACTACCCCGGTCACCAGCTCTGCACCCTCCACTGCAACTTGCCCATGCACCCCCCGCTTCTCCTTCACACAAATTCAGACAGTTGATGTTCTGAAAGAGCTGCAAAATCTGGACCCCTACAAATCAACATTTTGTTGTGTTACAAAGTGGGACTAAAATAGATATAATTGTCATTTTTTGCCAGCAATGTCAAAGTGGAAAATTCAGGAAAAATAAAACACTAATATATCTTGATTAGATAAGTATTCAACCCCCTGAGTCAATACATGTTAAAATCACCTTTGGCAGCGATTACAGCTCTGAGTCTTTCTGGGTACGTCTCTAAGAGCTTCCCACACACAACATTTGCCCATTATTATTTTCCAAATTCTTCAAGCTCTGTCAAATTGGTTGTTGATCGTTGCTAGACAACCATTTTCAGGTCTTGCCATAGATTTCCAAGTAAATTTAAGTCAAAACTGTAACTAGGCCACTCAGGAACATCCACTCTTTTTGGTAAGCAACTCCAGTGTAGATTTGGCCTTGTGTTTTAGGTTAATATCCTGCTGAAAGGTGAATTAATCTCCCAGTGTCTGGTGGAAAGCAGCCTGAACCAGGTTTTCCTATAGGATTTTTTCTGTGCTTAGCTCCCTTTTGTTTATTTTGTTTATCCTGAAAAACTCCCCTGTCCTTAATGATTACAAGCATACCCATAACATGACGCAGCCACCACTATGCTTGAAAATATGGAGAGTGATACTTAGTAATGTGTTGTTTTGGATTTGCCCCAAACATAAGACTTTGTATTCAGGACAAAAAGGTAATTTTTTGCAGTATTACTTTAGTGCCTTGTTGCAAACAGGGTGCATGTTTTGGAATATTTTTATTCTGTAAAGGCCTCCTTCTTTTCACTTTATCAATTAGGTTAGTATTGTGGAGTAACTACAATGTTGTTGATCCATCCTCAGTTCTCTCTAACTGTTTTAAAGTCACCATTGGCCCATTGAAAATCCCTGAGTGGTTTCCTTCCTCTCTGGCACTGAGTTAGGAAGGATGCCTGTATCTTTGTAGTGACTGGGTGTATTGACAAACCATCCAAAGTGTAATGAATAACTTCACCATGCTCAAAGGGATATTCAATGTCTGCTTTTTTAATTTGTACCCATCTACCAATAGGTGCCCTTCTTTGCGAGGCATTAGAAAATCTCCCTGGTTGAATCTGTGTTTGGAATTCACTGCTCGACTGAGGGACCTTACAGATAATTGCATCTGTGGCGTACAGAGATGAGGTAGTCATTCAAAAACTATGTTAAACACTATTATTGCACACAGAGTGAGTCTTATTATGTGACTTGTTAAGCAAATGTTTACTCCTGAACTTATTTAGGCTTGCCATAACAAAGGGCTTGAATACATAATGACTAAAGACATTTCAGATTTTAATTTGTTATACATAAATAAAAGATAATTCCACTTTAACATGAAGGGGTATTGTGTGTAGGCAAGTAACACAACATTTTGAAAAAGTCAAGAGGTGTGAATACTTTCTGAAGGCACTGTATGTCAACTAGTGAAAGGAGAACATTTAGGGAAGTGTTAGCTGGGTCTTGTCTATAAGTGCAACTGTCAATCGAAAGTCAAACAAGGTAATTCTCGGATTCCTGTGAATTACCACTGAACAGACAAACTGGAAACGGACTAAATCGAATCAAGTTGCTTTGCCAGACACAATCAAAGGCTTACATATGAAACTTTCTTCCATTCACACAGTGCCGTAACTAAGGCTTCAATCATTGGGCAGATTTTCTAAACGCAGGTAGATGGAAATCCAAAAAGAGGCCTGGGGCAATAACTCCTCATATGCTTCCACAACACTACAGCTACACATCATGTCCTCCAGCCCAAACAGGCTATTTTTCCCACTCAGAAAGGGACTGATTTAGCCTAGCTAAAACAGCTCAGATAATGCTGCTGGCTCTCTATGGCCCTCTCTACGCTAGCAGGCAGGCTGGCTGAATGTGTCCTGTCTGTCCTGCCAGCTAGCGAGGAGAGTGCTGTCTGGCTAACCTGCCGGGCTGGGCAGACATGGCTAATATTTACGTCTGTCCTCACTGCCACGGCCATGTGTTTACCCACCACACGCCAGAACCACAGCGGCCGGCCCGTTGGCAATGACAGGAGAGGGACTGGATTAGGTAAATCTACCTTAGCTCAGTGTTTCTCAAACTACCTTAGCTGATAAGTACTTTACACCACTGGTAACTTAAGTAAAAATACTATAAAGTACTACTTAAGTAGTTTTTGGGGGTATCTGTACTTTACTTTACTACATTCCTAAATAAAATATTTTACTTTTGACTCCATACATTTTCCCTGACAACCAAAAGTACTCATTACATTTTGAATGCTTAGCAGGACAGGAAAATAGTCAATTCACGCACTTATCAAGAGAACACGTGGTCATCCCTACTGCCTCTGGTCTGGTGGACTCACTAAAAACAAATGCATCTTTTGTAAATAATGTCTGAGTGTTGGAGTGTGCCCCTGGCTATCCGAAATTTAAAAAAACAAGACAATTGTGCCATCTGCTTTGCTAAATAATAGGAATTTTAAATGATTTATACTTTTATATATTTAAGTAATTTTTTTTCGTAAAGAGTGTAGTGTACAGGGGACAGAAGGGGGCCTAGTGTAAATACTGTACACACAAAACAAATATTAGACAGCAAGGCTCTCGATCCAGGAGGGGGTTCTCTGCTGTTACCAAGCTAAACTTGATTTTGGAAGAAGCTAACCACTTAGCTAGATAGCTAACTAGCTTCTATATTAGCAAACCAAATACACAACTGCAGAGCATTTAGCACATATTAGACAGTTAACATATTAGTTATAAGATACAGTTGAAGTCGGAAGTTTACATACACTTAGGTTGGAGTCATTAAAACTTTTTTTTCAACCACTCCACAAATTTCTTGTTAACAAACTATAGCTTTGGCAAGTCGGTTAGGACATCAACTTTGTGCATGACACAAGTAATTTTTCCAACAACTGTTTATAGACAGATTATTTCACTTATAATTCATTGTATCACAGTTCCAGTGGGTCAGAAGTTTACATACACTAAGTTGGCTGGGCCTTTAAACAGCTTGGAAAATTCCAGAAAATGATGTCATGGCTTTCGAAGCTTCTGATAGGCTAATTGACATCATTTGAGTCAATTGGAGGTGTACCTGTAGATGTATTTCAAGGCCTACCTTCAAACTCAGTGCCTCTTTGCTTGACATCATGGGAAAATCAAAAGAAATCAGCCAAGACCACAAGTCTGGTTCATCCTTGGGAGCAATTTCCAAACGCCTGAAGGTACCATGTTCATCTGTACAAACAATAGTACGCAAGTATAAACACCATGGGACCACGCAGCCGTCATACCGCTCAGGATGGAGATGCGTTCTGTCTCCTAGAGATTAACTTACTTTGGTGCGAAAAGTGCAAATAACTCCCAGAACAACAGCAAAGGACCTTGTGAAGATGCTGGAGGAAACAGGTACAAAAGTATCTATATCCACAGTAAAACGAGTCCTATTTCGTCATAACCTGAAAGGCCGCTCAGCAAGGAAGAAGCCACTGCTCCAAAACCGCCATAAAAAAGCCAGACTACGATTTGCAACTGCACATGGGGACATAGATCGTACTTTTTGGAGAAATGTCCTCTGGTCTGATGAAACACAAATAGAACTGTTTGGCCATAATCACCATTGTTATGTTTGGAGGAAAAAGGGGGTCGCTTGCAAGCCGAAGAACACCATCCCAACCGTGAAGCACGGGGGTGGCAGCATCATGCTGTGGGGGTGCTTTGCTGCAGGAGGGACTGGTGCACTTCACAAAATAGATGGCATCATGAGGAAGGACAATTATGTGGATGTATTGAAGCAACATCTCAAGACATCAGTCAGGAAGTTAAAACTTGGTAGCAAATGGGTCTTCCAAATGGACAATGATCCCAAGCATACTTCCAAAGTTGTGGCAAAATGGCTTAAGGACAACAAAGTCAAGGGATTGAGGTGGCCATCACAAAGCCATGACCTCAATCCTATAGAAAATGTGTGGGCAGAACTGAAAAAGCGTGTGCGAGCAAGGAGGCCTACAAACCTGACTCAGTTACACCAGCTCTGTTAGGAGGAATGAGCCAAAATTCACCCAACTTATTGTGGGAAGCTTGTGGAAGGCTACCTGAAACGTTTGACCCAAGTTAAACAATTTAAAAGGCAATGCTACCAAATACTAATTGAGTGCATGTAAACTTCTGACCCACTGGGAATGTGATGAATGAAATAAAAGCTGAAATAAATCACTCTACTATTACTCTGACATTTCACATTCTTAAAATAAAAGTGGTGATCCTACTGACCTAAAACAGGGAATTTTTACTAGGATTAAATGTCAGGAATTGTGAAAAACTGAGTTTAAATGTATTTGGCTAAGGTGTATGTAAAGTTCCGACTTCAACTGTATATAGCTGGCAAATATTTAGTTGTGAATTCCATACTGTAACTAGATCACCTGGCGCGTGCTGCACAACAGTGAGTGACTCACAAGGCTCTGTTCTCTCATCTAAACAAACATCACATGACTGGGGACTACCAGTAAGCTTCATAATGAAAAATTATGTGACAGGTGAAATGAAGAATGCAATCTTCTTTCTCTCCTAATGTATTGCACAAGTTGACTGCAGGTATTTATTTAAAAAGTAGCTACAAATATTAAAAAACAAAGAAATAAATAACTTCAAAGAAATATTTCCAACAGTATTGATGGTATTTAAAAACCATCCAGTGGCTATTTCCAAATACCCCGGTATATACGGTATACCGCCCAAGCCTACTAGCTAGGGCCTAGTGTAAAGAGTGTAGTGCACAGGAGACAGAAGGGGGCCTGGCTAGGGCCTAGTGTAAAGAGTGTAGTGCACAGGAGACAGAAGGGGGCCTGGCTAGGGCCTAGTGTAAAGAGTGTAGTGCACAGGAGACAGAAGGGGGCCTGGCTAGGGCCTAGTGTAAAGAGTGTAGTGCACAGGAGACAGAAGGGGGCCTGTGCTGGCTGTACAAAGCGGTCCTTTCAGGTGGCAGTGGCCCTGGGCCAGCTACGTCTACTGGTAGCTTCCTTTCCCCAGCCAGCAATCATCACCTGTTAGCCCCCTATTAGCTCCCCCCCTCTCCCTGCACCTTTCATTCTGTAACACAGAGCGCCAATCCAGGATGCTCCTTATCCCAAACCACATACTCACTCTCGCTCTTCTTCATCAATCTCTCCCTCACTTTAACTCTATCTGTCTTTTAATCCCCCTTCTGTCTCCCACCCTTCTCCTCACTCTACCTCTCCCTCCCCTCTCCCTCTTTCCTGAAAGGAGAAAGCCCGGCCTGCCCATTCCACAAACCATTACACAGCAGCAGCAGCAACCCTGTGAGGTGCAGTGTTCAGCACTGTCAGGGAAATACTCAAGGCCCTCTTACTTTCCACCCCCTTTAGAACCCCTCTCTCCTCCTCCCCCTTTCCTTCACCCATAGCTGGCTCTCAGGTTACAAGTGATGCTTTTCTACCTCTCCAGTCTCTCAATCCCGCTCTCATTTTCTCTTCATCTCCCTCTCCCACTCTTCCTGGTCCAGTGTAGCTCAGTGTCATTCTCTAGTCTCCCCTTCACACATCTCAATCTCTACCCCCTCCCCACACACATTCTCCCGTTCCTTCTCTCTCAAACTCTTTCTTTCTGGAGGCAGGTAGCCTAGCTGTTAAGAGCGTTGGGCCAGTAACCAAAAGGTTGCTGGTTCGAATCCCCGAGCCGGCAAGGTGGAAAAATCTGCCGTTCTGCACTTGAGCAAGGCAGTTAACCCCCCAACATCATCTGCTCCCCGGGCGCCAATGACATGGACGTCGATTAAGGCAGCCCCCCGCACCTCTCTGATTCAGAGGGGTTGGGTTAAATGAGGAAGACACATTTCAGTTGAATGCATTCAGTTGTGCAACTGACTAGGTATCCCCCTTTCCCTGTTTCTTTAAAATGCATCTCTTTGTCTGAGAGAAGCCATCAGTGGTAGTCTGCACTGCAGTGAGAGAGAGTGGGAGAGAAAGTGATAGAATGTGAAAGCACAAGAGGGAGAGCGGCAGAGACAGAGAGGGAGAGTGTGAAAGCATGAGAGAGAGAGAGAGAGAGAGAGAGAGAGAGAGAGAGAGAGAGAGTGTCACTGAGGACCCGATACGGCCAACGGAACCCTGGATGATTGTGACTATTTCCTCCCTGTTGCCAGGGCAACCTCATCACTTGCCTCAGAGCGATGTGTGATTGTAAAACATTACTGAATAAAATCACATTTAGCACGTGACACAGATTTGCAATGAACACATTGACAACGCCTCTTTTTAGAGGGGTTGGAGGGAAATTGATTATTGGGTGATTCACGGGGTAAATACACCATAGAAATAGAATCATTCTTAATCTCTAAATACGACTAACAGATAATGACTGTGATGCACCAATTCCTTCACTTGTGGCTGTGTGCTAGTAAAACTCTGTATCTACGTGTGTGTGTGTATGTGTGTGTATGAGTGAGTGAGTGACTGAGTGAGAGAGAGGGAGGCTGTCTCTTCTCTTTGCTAAACAACCAATCAGAATATGAACACCTACACAGCCTTACGAAACAGCCCAGCTCAGCAGGGCTGCTGAATTTTGGGTTGGTATTGAGTTAAGAAGTGTCTCCTCTGAATTCCTGTCTAAAAAGAGGGGGATGAGTGTCGAAAGACAAAAGGAAGCGATTGAGTGGTACTCTATGACGCCCACACAGGTACCATAGAATGCACTTCTCAGTGGAAGAGCTGCAGGGAAGGGAAAGGGATGATCTGGAGGCATGGAGAATAGAGAAGACACACACAGCATACAAGCACACGCACACACACCGCCCACACAAAAGACGCAAACATCACACACATAGGTTCCATTGGTTTACCTGAATCAACTTCACCACTGAAATGTTAGACATGAATGCAAAGCTAAACCAATATTTTCACAGCCCCCCTTCTCCTTCTCCTCCCCTTTTCCTCTTCTCTCCCTCTACTCCTACCCCTCCTTTCGTGTAGGAGAGAGGGTACATCTGCTCGTAGACGGATGCACTGGTGTTGAGGGGAGTGTTATTCGAAGTAAATAATGTCATGAAAAAGAGGGGAGAGAGATTGGAGGGAGGAGTGGGGAGTGAAAGAGAGAGACTCTGTCCCTAGGCCTACAGCTTGTTTGGTCAAGCTACTTAACAGGGTGATAGGGAGGGTGTTTTCTTAACGTTTGAGTGACCAAGTACAACTATTTAGTGGTCAAGTGTAGTGTGTGTCTGAGTAACGTCTATCAGTAAAGGTACACTCGGTTGAGCTCGGAAGTACACTCAACCGTCATTAAGGTACGGTCATTTCATGGTCACTAGAGTCCCTTACTCCCGGTGAAGGCGATCCAGCGGGCGTACTTGGTGGCCTCGCGGCGCCAGTGGGACGCCACCAGCAGACCGCAGGTCACCGTGAGGGAGATGATACCCAGGATGATGAAGAAGAGCGTGGTGACCCACTCGGGGGGTAGCCGCGGGGGGATACAGGTGCGGTCCCGTCCGTGGATGGTCTGGCACTGCCGCACCAGGCCTACCGTCAGGGCACCTAGAGAGAGAGAGAGAAGAGAGGAGAGAAGAGAGAGGAGAGAGAGAGCGAGAGAGAGGTGTTAGATCATGCACACATTTAAATACACACACCAGCCACACTGTTAGGGCACATCCTTGTAGGGCTGTAAACAGTATTTTACTATATACAGTTATTGATGCATGGACCGGTTTGCATTTTAACTTTACATAACAGTATTTCAATGTTTGGTTTGTTAAATGTAATTGAAATGTAATAACTGAGTGATGAAACTCAAAAGCTTATGGTAATCGTCTGTTTTTACTGCCAGTACGAGACTGCTAACAGTTGAGAACTGCTAATTTGCTAGCAAGAGCTTCTGGTGCGCACGTGTACTTTTTTGACATGAATAGTGCCTGTGAGGCAGCACTGGAGCCAAAGGTGTGCAAATATACTTTTTTGCCATAAAGGCAGTGCGGGTGCCAAAAGCACTATAGAAATCGGCACAATGCCCCTTGTGGCGAAATAACTGCCATTGAATCCATTTAAAATAATTGCCATAGGAAAGAAAAAGTGACTTTCACAAACTAGAGGCATACAAAGACAAAACAAATGTGGTACAGTGTGGAAATGATAAAAATGAGTGAAGGAAATGCAGAAACAGATGCAAATTCAGATTTTTTTTGGGGGGGTTGAAGTTTGATTGAACAGTATAAAACAAATCAGAAGAGAGAAAGCCTCATTAAAAACACTTAGAAAGTATTTGTTACCACCCTAGGGTCATGCACTACTCATAAGCATATTTAGAACTTTTATTATTCATAAACATAAACATAAAATACTGTCAAATACCGTCATACTGTCATAAATTAGAAAGATATTGCGATTTGATATTGTGGCCATATCACCCAGCCCTACATCCATGTCAGGGCAGCTGGAACACACACTCTGTTGACTAACCAATCAGATTCTTTATATAAAAAAATTGCTTAGCTTCACAACACCCAAACTGTTATCAAATTGGTAACGGAATTACCAACAAATCTGTAACAGAAATACTGCAAATGAAACTGGCTACAATGGGAAATCATAGTAGTCACAAACCAGTTGGGTCCTCCCTTACACTGGCATACTGTTATGTTCAGCTGATAACGGTTTTCTTTCTGTCGTCTGGTGGTCAAACCAAGAGTGTTAAAACAGTCCGAGTCTGGACAACCCCTCCCTTTCTCTCTGCCTTTCTCTCATTTCCAGTTAATGTCACCTCTCCCAGCTCTTACTGACACCTACCCATGAGTCCCCTCTCTTTCCATTTACTTTAACCAGCATCCTCACCCACTGAGCACCTCCATGGATGTTGAAAAGTAGTTGAAATTTGGTTAGTCCAACCTGGCATTGATGTTAACGTCCACAGATGGACCGGACCAAATCTGAACCCATTGTAGATGTATGTTTCAAAAGTTTGGATAGCACATTACAGTATAGTGAGTAGAGCACAGTACAATACTGAGCAGGGGTTGGAACCGGTTCAGGTAACAGAACACAAAACCGGGAAATAACGAAATTCAGAACTGCGAAGGAAAGTTATTTTAAAAGCATAGGAACTGGTTAATAACGTTACTTTATGCTCCAGGCATTTTTTTCCAGTGCCACAAAAAAAACGCAACAAAGTGCCTATGCAAAGCATAAACTCAAACTTATTCCAGTGTCTGCCGGCCTGCCACCTGAAAATCATTGCCATTGAGTGTGCGTGTGTAGGCCCCTCCCCCTCTGAACCATAGTCTAGTAGCCTACTGACATTACAAGCGTGATTCAGAAATTAGGGAGATAGATTTTTAATTAGAGAAGAATGAATTAACCTTTTCAATGGTAGTTAAGGATACTCTAGTTATAACGTTTCACATTGGATTTATTATTTACAAAAAGGTAAGATGTGTTTTTATTTTCATTCTGGCGCCGCTCTGCGCACACACACAAGCTTGTTAGCTAGCTAGCTGGTCCAACGTTAAGCCAACTCTGAAGTTCAAAGACATTCAAAGTTCCTTCATAGAAGCCACTCCTCCGTAGGTATAGTCCTGTGGGCCTAATTCAGATAATGCATGTCATAACAAGATGCCCAGCGCTTCAAGCCAAGCCTCCTCCACCCTCTCTCGCTCTCTCCCCACCCGCAGAATTTAAGTCGCAAACTCATCTGTCCAATGCATGTAAATATTTTGCCTGCTCCACAGCAAGCTGCTCTATCCACACTGATTTGCAGAGGTTTAAAAAGGAACAGAAAGGAACAATATAAACCATTACTTTTTTTGGGTTCGAACCAGTTCAGAACTTTATTTTGCTGGTCGGATTGGAAAATAATTTGGGTTCCAACCTCTGGTACTGAGTACAGTACAGCACAGCACAGTACAGTGAGTAGAGCACAGTATAGTACAGTCCAATAGAATAGTACAGTACAGTAAGTAAAAGTAGTGTATAGTACAGTAATATTGTACTGTACTCTACTGCACAGAACTCTACTCTGCTGTGCTGCGCTGTGATGTCCAAACTTGTAAAACATGAGGAGAATGACATTCATATCCATAACTATGCATTTCTGTGTAGTACAGATCAGGAACCCATGATGTATTTCCGTTACCGGGTGTAAATCCACTTCAATAACCAAAATAGATTTTTGTTAAACTCAAGATGCCATGGCTGACACCACATTCTTTCTTTGAATCTTAATGCTGCAATATGTAACTTCTTGGGCGACCCCCACCAAATTCATATAGAAATGTGAGTTATACAGTGGGGAAAAAAAGTATTTAGTCAGCCACCAATTGTGCAAGTTCTCCCACTTAAAAAGATGAGAGAGGCCTGTAATTTTCATCATAGGTACACGTCAACTATGACAGACAAATTGAGAAAAAAAAATCCAGAAAATCACATTGTATGATTTTTAATGAATTTATTTGCAAATTATGGTGGAAAATAAGTATTTGGTCACCTACAAACAAGCAAGATTTCTGGCTCTCACAGACCTGTAACTTCTTATTTAAGAGGCTCCTCTGTCCTCCACTCGTTACCTGTATTAATGGCACCTGTTTGAACTTGTTATCAGTATAAAAGACACCTGTCCACAACCTCAAACAGTCACACTCCAAACTCCACTATGGCCAAGACCAAAGAGCTGTCAAAGGACACCAGAAACAGAATTGTAGACCTGCACCAGGCTGGGAAGACTGAATCTGCAATAGGTAAGCAGCTTGGTTTGAAGAAATCAACTGTGGGAGCAATTATTAGGAAATGGAAGACATACAAGACCACTGATAATCTCCCTCGATCTGGGGCTCCACGCAAGATCTCACCCCGTGGGTCAAAATGATCACAAGAACGGTGAGCAAAAATCCCAGAACCACACGGGGGGACCTAGTGAATGACCGGCAGAGAGCTGGGACCAAAGTAACAAAGCCTACCATCAGTAACACTACGCCGCCAGGGACTCAAATCCTGCAGTGGCAGACGTGTCCCCTGCTTAAGCCAGTACATGTCCAGGCCCGTCTGAAGTTTGCTAGAGTGCATTTGGATGATCCAGAAGAGGATTGGGAGAATGTCATATGGTCAGATGAAACCAAAATATAACTTTTTGGTAAAAACTCAACTCGTCGTGTTTGGAGGACAAAGAATGCTGGGTTCCATCCAAAGAACACCATACCTACTGTGAAGCATGGGGGTGGAAACATCATGCTTTGGGGCTGTTTTTCTGCAAAGGGACCAGGACGACTGATCCGTGTAAAGGAAAGAATGAATGGGGCCATGTTTTGTGAGATTTTGAGTGAAAATCTCCTTCCATCAGCAAGGGCATTGATGATGAAACGTGGCTGGGTCTTTCAGCATGACAATGATCCCAAATACACCGCCTGGGCAACGAAGGAGTGGCTTCGTAAGAAGCATTTCAAGGTCCTGGAGTGGCCTAGCCAGTCTCCAGATCTCAACCCCATAGAAAACCTTTGGAGGGAGTTGAAAGTCCGTGTTGCCCAGCGACAGCCCCAAAACATCACTGCTCTAGAGGAGATCTGCATGAAAGAATGGGCCAAAATACCAGCAACAGTGTGTGAAAACCTTGTGAAGAGTTACAGAAAACGTTTGACCTGTGTCATTGCCAACAAAGGGTATATAACAAAGTATTGAGAAACTTTTGTTATTGACCAAATACTTATTTTCCACCATAATTTGCAAATAAATTCATAAAAAATCCTACAATGTGATTTTCTGGATTTTTTTTCTCATTTTGTCTGTCATAGTTGACGTGTACCTATGATGAAAATTACAGGCCTCTCTCATCTTTTTAAGTGGGAGAACTTGCACAATTGGTGGCTGACTAAATACTTTTTTTCCCCACTGTAGGTTGGTCATTTACATTGAAAACAAGTCTAAGAAGCGGTATATTTGTTCTATGTGCGCTATTTCAATACTTCTTGTTCTTAAGTTTCATTTTTGTGTCTTTTACTTTCGGTTTTGTACACCAGCTTCAAACAGCTGAAAATACAATATTTTTGGTTATGGAAACGATACAGTTTTTCACAGCGGTTTAGATGGTACAATGATTCTCTACACTATACTTGCTTGTTTTGTCACAAACTGAAATTAGGCAAACTATTTGAATTTTAGCAACCAGGAAATGAAGGAGCGATTTCTGCATAGTGCATCTTTAATTCTGAGCATATATTTACCAGTTTTTGGAAAACGTGGTCGCATAAAAACCTGAGGGATATTTCACAGTAATTCTGTTACAAAAGTTTGCATCTGCACAGTTCTTACACTAAATTCGTTTTTGTACATTTATTTGTGGAAATTGTTAAAAGTAGTCCATGTGCATAGAGTTGTATTGTTTGTTACAGTGAGGGAAAAAAGTATTTGATCCCCTGCTGATTTTGTACGTTTGCCCACTGACAAAGAAATGATCAGTCTATAATTTTAATGGTAGGTTTATTTGAACAGTGAGAGACAGAATAACAAAAAAATCCAGAAAAACGCATGTCAAAAATGTTATAAATTGATTTGCATTTTAATGAGGGAAATAAGTATTTGACCCCCTCTCAATCAGAAAGATTTCTGGCTCCCAGGTGTCTTTTATACAGGTAACGAGCTGAGATTAGGAGCACACTCTTAAAGGGAGTGCTCCTAATCTCAGCTTGTTACCTGTATAAAAGACACCTGTCCACAGAAGCAATCAATCAATCAGATTCCAAACTCTCCACCATGGCCAAGACCAAAGAGCTCTCCAAGGATGTCAGGGACAAGATTGTAGAACTACACAAGGCTGGAATGGGCTACAATACCATCGCCAAGCAGCTTGGTGAGAAGGTGACAACACTTGGTGCGATTATTCGCAAATGGAAGAAACACAAAATAACTGTCAATCTCCCTCGGCCTGGGGCTCCATGCAAGATCTCACCTCGTGGAGTTGCAATGATCATGAGAACAGTGAGGAATCAGCCCAGAACTACACGGGAGGATTTTGTCAATGATCTCAAGGCAGCTGGGACCATAGTCACCAAGAAAACAATTGGTAACACACTACGCCGTGAAGGACTGAAATCCTGCAGCGCCCGCAAGATCCCCCTGCTCAAGAAAGCACAAATACAGGGCCGTCTGAAGTTTGCCAATGAACATATGAATGATTCAGAGGAGAACTGGGTGAAAGTGTTGTGGTCAGATGAGATCAAAATGGAGCTCTTTGGCATCAACTCAACTCGCCGTGTTTGGAGGAGGAGGAATGCTGCCTATGACCCCAAGAACACCATCCCCACCGTCAAACATGGAGGTGGAAACATTATCCTAAGGGGGCAGGACAACTTCACCGCATCAAAGGGACGATGGACGGGGCCATGTACCGTCAAATCTTGGGTGAGAATCTCCTTCCCTCAGCCAGGGCATTGAAAATGGGTCGTGGATGGGTATTCCAGCATGACAATGACCCAAAACACACGGCCAAGGCAACAAAGGAGTGGCTCAAGAAGAAGCACATTAAGGTCCTGGAGTGGCCTAGCCAGTCTCCAGACCTTAATCCCATAGAAAATCTGTGGAGGGAGATGAAGGTTCGAGTTGCCAAACGTCAGCCTCGAAACCTTAATGACTTGGAGAAAATCTGCAAAGAGGAGTGGAACAAAATCCCTCCTGAGATGTGTGCAAACCTGGTGGCCAACTACAAGAAACGTCTGACCTCTGTGATTGCCAACAAGGGTTTTGCCACCAAGTACTAAGTCATGTTTTGCAGAGGGGTCAAATACTTATTTCCCTCATTAAAATGCAAATCAATTTATAACATTTTTGACATGCGTTTTTCTTTGTTGTTATTCTGTCTCTCACTGTTCAAATAAACCTACCATTAAAATTATAGACTGATTATGTCTTTGTCAGTGGGAAAACGTACAAAATCAGCAGGGGATCAAATACTTTTTTCCCTCACTGTAACAAACAATACAACTCTATGCACATGGACTACTTTTAACAATTTCCACAAATAAATGTACAAAAACGAACTTTGAAAATCAATGGTTTTTGTTTGGCATACATTTTAAAGTGAATAAAACGTATTCAAATTGTAATTCCGTTACTGCGGAATTGCCCCTTTAATCTGTCTGTGACTCAATGCCTGCTAGGAGCTCCTCTCTGCAGCCTACAGGGTCCAATTATGTCAGAGGAGGCTGAGGCTGTTGCTCTGTCACACACACACACACGGACGCACATGAATGCAACCGATTTTAATAGTTATTCTCACACACAGGTGCACGTACACACAGCAACAATTATAAATAATTCTCCAATCGCAGGCACGCGCATACACTGCATCCGGATGTTTGTCTTGACACCTCAGCATTCCCTGTATAATGTGTCAGTTCATTAAGAAGCAGAGGCTGTGAAAAAGTCTAAAATGCTGCTAGCTAATCGCTACTATATCTTTCATCTCACTTCTCCCATCAGACATAGTACAGTATTTCTCCCTTTGATTTATCTACCAAACACACACCTTCCTGTCCTCTCTTTTCCTACTTAACTTTCTCTCACTTCAAATTGAAGAGGTTTCTTTCTCTCCCCATCTCCAGTTGAGAGTTTCTTCCCTGATCTTGAAGTCAGTCAGTAAGTATGCACATCTGTTGGTCTGGAACACGGAGGAGAGGAGATAATATCTAGCCTATGGCGGAGAGTCTACTGGAGCCATCTATCACTGATCAGACACACACAGAGGATTTATAGCCTCTGGACTGAGCCATGATGACGTCTGCCAGAGATAGACTAGCTCATGAGCACACACATACACTTGTAAAGTCACGTAGGCCACTCACACACACACACACACACACACACACACACACACACACACACACACACACACACACACCACGATCTGATCAGACCACTGAGGAGAACCATAGGAGAGACACTAAATCAGTGTGTGTTCGTCTTCATTGGGATTTCTACCCGAGTAAGCAAAATGGTATCATATTATGCATGAAAGGTTTAGATGGTAGGCTCCTGTAGTCTTTTTTCATGAAAGGTGGGCTCGGTTATGAAGAGTGGGTTTTACTACCACCTTTACCTTCATCTTACCAGGTAGGCTATCGACAACACATTCTCTTTTACAACAACTTGGAAAAACATGTTTAAAACGTGTTGCAAGACATGATGGGAAAGATGTTTAAAACGATGATAAAATACATATTGGTGGTCCAACAGCGGAGATGCTGAAAGACAGATTGGCCTGGGAATCTCCTCTTGCACTGGGGCAGGGCGGGTCTCCTCTACTCTGGTATCCCACAGCGAGCCAAACAGTCCACTGGCCATCAGTCCAGAGGAAATCCTGTCCCCTTTATAACAGCAAGCAGGCCAGCATAACACAGCCTCTACAATAACAACCAAACACAGCCTCAACCCTTCCCTAACCACACGTACAAACACTATGTAGGCCTATGCTCCTCTGGTGGATAATGCTTTCATGTGCTAGATTCTAGAATCAACATATTCTAGATTCTAGAATCAACATATTCTAGAATCAACATATTCTAGAATCAACATATTCTAGATTCTAGAATCAACATATTCTAGATTCTAGAATCAACAAATTCTAGAATCAACATATTCTACAATTCTAAAAATTGTAAAATAGGCTACATCCAAGAATTACAACATTCTAGAAGGCCTTGCCTTGTGCAGTCTGCACTGGGGCCATATCTTGAGAACGTGTTCTTGTCAACCAGAAGAAGTCAGAACTACTCAGCCTTTAGAGTAAAGAAAGGAGGTGGTCAGAGCGAGGCAGACTAAAATGGCACCTGGAACGCACACTAGAGCCTATTTCTGAAGTGAAGTAGGCCATATATTCCTGCCTGGGTACTGTAACCTTGAACCTGTCTGAGGACGGGAAGTGTGTGTGTGAGTGTGTGGAACATTAGCGGGCTCTGATAGCACTAATAGTCTTGTTTTATGGCCATTTCCCCCTGGATCCTCCAGCCTCCTGCTGATTCACTCGCTCTCAGTGGAATTCCTGCCTTACAACAGGCAGGCACGTCATGGCACACACACCACTGGACACGACACACACACATGGCATGTAAAAACATGGTAATCCGACACAAATTACACAAACGTACACATACACATACACCCACCCGTGAGACTACACTACACATATGGATAAATAAACCTGGAATCTAAAATGAAAAGTGTGCGCAATGGAGCGACGCCTCATTTCCCCCCAGCACAGAGCAGAGTCGAGCAGAGCTGGCTCAGGCTGGTGAAGGGTACAGCAAGACTCACCACTGCTGCTGCTGCGTACAGAGACAGACATCCAGATACACACACTGAGCACAACAACCAGTAACACACACAGACGCTCTCTCACACACTGTCCCACACAGTCATACACCCTCCCTGTGTGTTCACTCTTCCCTGTCATGTCTGTTTTTTCATCATCTTCTGTTTCTCTCCGCCCCTCTCTGTGTCCCTGCATGTGTTCTATTGATCCCCGTCCCCTCCCTCTGTATTCTCTCCGTCCTGACGTCTCACTGTTTATCACAGCTTCTCTATATGTTTGTTCCTTCTTTCCCTCCATCCGTATTCACTCTTCTCTGAGTGAGATCACTGTTTCTCACCCCCTCCCTCTATCTCCATTTCTTTCTTTCTCTCTTTTCTTTTCATTAGATCTCTGCTTCTCGCCCAGTCTGTGTCTCAATGAGAGGAAATGAGGGCTGTGTGAGTTGGTCCTGATCATGGGAGAGCATGACAATGCTGTCATTAGTGTAGGTGCAGAGAGGTGTTAGCTACTGTTAGCCAGACAGCAGGCAGCACTGGAGGGATGAGTCAAGCAGGACGCCTCTAAACTCTGGTGGGTGGAAGTATGGAGGAGGAGGCGGCCGGCAGCCACTGCAGGTTGTAACAGCCTGGCCGTGTTTGTACTTACATCACAGGGCTGCAGGGGAAGGGATACTGTAGTGTTGACTGTCCCCAGACACAAAACGCAAGTAGACTACACACACCCACACACACAAATACAGTGGCTTGCGAAAGTATTCATCCCCCTTGGCATTTTTCCTATTTTGTTGCCTTACAACCTGGAATTAAAATGGATTTTTGGGGGGTTTATATCATTTGATTTACACAACATGCCAACTACTTTGAAGATGCAAAATAGTTTTTATTGTGAAACAAACAATAAATAAGACAAGAAAACAGAAAACTTGAGCGTGCATAACTATTCACCCCCCCCCCCAAAGTCAATACTTTGTAGAGCCACCTTTTGCAGCAATTACAGCTGCAAATCTCTTGGGGTATGTCTCTATAAGCTTGGCGCATCTTGACACTGGGATATTTGCCCATTCTTCAAGGCAAAACTGCTCCAGCTCCTTCAAGTTGGATGGGTTCCGCTGGTGTACAGCAAACTTTAACTCATACCACAGATTCTCAATTGGATTGAGGTCTGGGCTTTGACTAGGCCATTCCAAGACATTTCAATGTCTCCCCTTAAACCACTCGAGTGTTGCTTTGGCAGTATGCTTAGGGTCATTGTCCTGCTGGAAGGTGAACCTCCGTCCCAGTCTCAAATCTCTGGAAGACTGAAACATTTCCCTGTATTTAGCGTCATCCATCATTCCTTCAATTCTGACCAGTTTCCCAGTTCCTGCCGATGAAAAACATCCCCACAGCATGATGCTAGCACCACCATGCTTCACTGTGGGGATGGTGTTCTTGGGGTGATGAGAGGTGTTGGGTTTGCGCCAGACATAGCATTTTCCTTGATGTCCAAAAAGCTCAATTTTAGTCTCATCTGACCAGAGTACCTTCTTCCATATGTTTGGGGAGTCTCCCACATGCCTTTTGGCGAACACCAAATGTGTTTGCTTATTTTTTTTCACTCTTCCGTAAAGCCCAGCTCTGTGGAGTGTACGTCTTGAAGTGGTCCTATAGACAGATACTCCAATCTCCGCTGTGGAGCTTTGCAGCTCCTTCAGGGTTATCTTTGGTGTCTTCGTTGCCTCTCTGATTAATGCCCTCCTTGCCTGGTCCGTGAGTTTTGGTGAGCGGCCCTCTCTTGGCAGGTTTGTTGTGGTGCCTTATTCTTTCAATTTTTTAATAATGGATTTAAATGGTGCTCCGTGGGATGTTCAAAGTTTCTGATATTTTTTTATAATCCAACCCTGATCTGTACTTCTCCACAACTTTGTCCCTGACCTGTTTGGAGAGCTCCTTGGTCTTCATGGTGCCGCTTGCTTGGTGGTGCCCCTTACTTAGTGGTGTTGCAGACTCTGGGGCCTTTCAGAACAGGTGTATATATACTGAGATCAATTGACAGATCATGTGACACTTAGATTGCACACAGGTGGACTTTATTTAACTGATTATGTGACTTCTGAAAGTAATTGGTTGCATCGGATCTTATTTAGGGGCTTCATAGCAAAGGGGGTGAATACACTTTTCCGTTATTTATGTTAGATTTTTTTTTAAACAAGTTATTCACCAATTTGGACTATTTTGTGTATGTCCATTACATGAAATCCAAATAAAAATCAATTTAAATTACAGGTTGTAATGCAACAAAATAGGAAAACGCCAAGGGGGATGAATAATATTGCAAGGCACTGTACAGACTACATAGCTACACACACAGGTAAAGACACGCATACAAACATTCCAGAGACGTACAGTATACAAACAACACACACACTAACTGGTCTGCATATTCAATATCCGTACACAAACAAACACTACATACAGTCTATAAAAAGGTGGACTTCAAAAGGTAGGAAAACACATAGCCAAGGTCTGAAGTTAGTTACCACTGCATAAGTTTAGAAAAAACAACGTTTCCAGAAGACAAGTTTCTTCATATTCGTTCCATGAAAAAAGGACAGACGCTTACATACACAGTTTTACTGAACACAACAACATAAAAGCACTTGTTAAAGGAGAGGGCAGGAAGCTGGTAGTATACTTTTCAACAGCCAAGCACTTCTCTCTCCCTCTAGTTCCTCATGCCCTGACCATGTACTAAAACAGGATGCCGCCCAGTCAGTGCAGACAAAGATGGTGGAGGAGTATTCTGCTCTCTGGTACAGCCGGTACAGAGAAACAGGTGATGTTATTGTGGCTGTTGATACTAGCATGGCCACCTCCAACTGGCTCGTTCAATCTCTCTGCACTCCCCTGCAACTCTTCCCTGGGCAGGGTGTTGAAAATGTGTTCTCAGTTAACGTATCTGGTAAAGTAAGGGTTAATGATAAAATATGAACTTGCTACATTCACACATACAGTCTACAGTTTGTCCACTGTAACTGTGCTTGCTCTACTAAAACAAGGCTAACCAAGACAGTTATCCAAACCTTAGGTCCCAATAGCACGCAAGGAAGCAACAGGCTATACAACGACGAGGCAAATTTAAGAGCTATTTCCAGATGTACGCTTTTAAATATCACATTTTAAACAACAACAAAAACAATTTCCTCAATTATTCCTCGGCGCAAAGGTTGTTTCATTCAACTATCAGAACAGAACATTTTCACAGCAGTGGGAGGGCTTGGCACCGCTTGCTGGCTTTGCAATTTAGAAGTAGAGCAGAAATTACTCTAAAAACAGCCACCGACATGACCTATCGCTGAGAGAGACAATCAGCCCTCCATGTAAACACACCGATGAATAGAACAGAAGAGGGAGAGAGAAAGAGACAGATAAATCATTTTCTCCCTTCACAGCTGTAACACACATACTGTACACACAATCAAACACAGAATTTATACACGCCATGACGGCCTTGCTGGCTGTTTTCTCTTTTCTGAAAATGTCACGACTATCACCTCGTGGTCTTCTTCTATGGTGGACTTTGTTCTCTCTCATAGCTCACGTCAAAGCTTCTCCTCCACTGTGTTTTCAGGGTGATGTTGTGCCACTCGGTTCTAGGCATGGATCTGTGGAATGGCAGTGTTAATCCAATGTCTTTATGCCTCTTAGAATCTCTGAGCAGCGTGAAAATACAGAGAGAATCTGAAAAATGTTCAAATCTGTTGTCTTATCAATATGTGTTGTGTGTGTTCGTATCACCAATAGTAGCGCTCGACTCTTGCTATGAAAAAAGGACTTGGGCAGGAGTATACAGTAAACTGTTTCACGTAAGTGTCACTAATATCCCTTTCACATAGGATTTACAGTGTAATTTTACATGTAATTTTTTTGCAATGTTTATATGACCCCCTTTCAAACATGCCCATTTTTACCACATTCTTGCCGGCATAAGCCTTTTACATGTATATATCCCTAGCGCATGCCGGCACAGGTGACGAGTGGGAGTAGGGGTGTGCAGATGTTTGTGGGTGTCTATTTTAATAAAATTGCTGTCATCTAACAAAAAAGTTATATTTTGAAACAGAAGATAGCCCTATTTGGTAAAAGACCAAGTCAATATTATGGCAAGAACAGCTAAAAAAATCAAAGACAAACAAATGTCCATCATTACTTTAAGACATGAAGGTCAGTCAATACGGAACATTTCAAGAACTGAACGTTTCTTCAAGTGCAGTCGCAAAAACCATCAAGCGCTATGATGAAACTGGCTCTCATGAGGACCGCCACAGGAATGGAAGACCCAGAGTTACCTCTGCTGCAGAGGATAAGTTCATTAGAGTTACCAGCCTCAGAAATTGCAGCCCAAATAAATGCTTCACAGAGTTCATGTAACATACACATCTCAACATCAACTGTTCAGAGGAGACTGTGTGAATCAGGCCTTCATGGTCGAATTGCTGCAAAGAAACCACTACTAAAGGCCACCAATAAGAAGAAGAGACTTGCTTGGGCCAAGAAACACGAGCAGTGGACATTAGACCGGTGGAAATGTGTCCTTTGGTCTGGAGTCCAAATTTGAGATTTTTGGTTCCAACCGCCGTGTCTTTGTGAGAAGCGGTGTGGGTGAACGGATGATCTCCGCATGTGTATTTCCCACCGTAAAGCATGAAGGAGGTGGTGTTATGGTGTGGGGGTGCTTTGCTGGTGACACTGTCTGTGATTTATTTAGTATTCAAGGCACACATAACCAGCATGGCTACCACAGCATTCTGCAACGATACGCCTCCCATCTGGTTTGGGCTTAGTGGGACTATCATTTGTTTTTCAACAGGACAATGACCCATCACACCTCCAGGCTGTGTAACGGCTATTTTACCAAGAAGGCGAGTGATGGAGTGCTGCATCAGATGACCTGGCCTCCACATACTACATGATTCCATACGTGTTATGTTATAGTTTTGATGTCTTCACTATTATCCTACAATGTAGAAAATAGTATAAATAAAGAAAAACCCTTGAATGAGTAGGTGTTCTAAAACTTTTAACCGGTAGTGTAAGTATTCACACCCCTGAGTCAATACATGTTAGAATCAACTTTGGCAGCGATTACAGCTGAGAGTCTTTCTGGGTAAGTCTATAAGAGCTTTGCACACCTGGATTGCATAATATTTCCACATTCTTTTTTAAATTCTTCAAGCTCTGTCAAGTTGGTTGTTGATCATTGCTAGACAGTCATTTTCAAGTCTTGTCATAGATTTAAGCCGATTTAATTCAAAACTGTAACTCAGCCACTCAGGAACATTAAATGTCATCTTGGTAAGCAACTCCAGTGTATATTTGGCCTTGTGTTTTAAGTTATTGTCCTGCTGAAAGGTGAATTTGTCTCCCAGTGCCTGTTGGAAAGCAGACAACCAGGTTTTACTTTAGGATTTTGCCTATGCTTAGCTCTATTCCGTTTATTTTTATCCCCAAAAAATCCCTAGTTTTTGACGATGAAAAGCATACCCATAACATGATGCAGTCACCGCCATGCTTGAAAATATGAAGTGACGTGTTGTGTTGGATTTGTCCCAAACATAACACTTTGCATTCAGGACATTAAGTTAATTTCTTTGCCACATTTTTGGCAGTTTAACTTTAGTGCCTTGTTGCAAACAGGATGCATGTTTTGGAATATTTGTATTCTGTACAGGCTACCTTCTTTTCACTCTGTCATTTAGGTTAGTATTGTGGAGTTACTACAATGTTGTTAATCCATCCTCAGGTTTCTCTTATCACAGCCATTAAACTCTGTAACAGTTTTAAAGTCACCATTGGCCTCACGGTAAATTCCCTGAAAGGTTTGGGTGTAAGTGACTGGGTGTATTGATATACCATCCAAAGTGTAATTCATAACTTCACCATGCTCAAAGGGATATTCAATGTCTGCTTTTTTTTTTTTTTTACCCATCTACTAATCAGTGCCCTAACCTCACTGGTCTTTGTGGTTGAATCTGTGTTTAAAATTCACTGCTCGACTGAGGGATCTTACAGATAATTGTATGTGTGGGGTACAGAGATTAGGTAGTCATTTAAAAATCATGTTAAACACTATTATTGCACACAGAGTCCATGCAATTTATGTGACTCATGCACATTTTTACTCCTGAACTTATTTAGGCTTGCCATAACAAAGGGGTTGAATACATAAAGACTCAAGACATTTCATTTTTTATTAATTTGTCCATTTCTAAAAACATAATTCCACTTTGACATTATGGAGTATGGTATGTAGGCCAGTGACACAAAATCTCAATGTAATCTATTTTAAATTCAGGCTGTAACACAAAATGTGGAAAAAGTCAACCGGTGTGAATACTTTCTCTAGGCCCTGTATGTGCTTTAGAAAACCTTAGAATCTGCTCTTTCCGAACATGTAAAGAAATACAAAATCTGACCTGGATGAACCGCTGTAGGATGATTTGAAAAGAAACTATATAATTTTATGCACGCTTTCTTTTTTTCCTACCCTGACTCTGCTTTGTTAGGGAGCAGGTGTAGGCTGTTACATTTCAAGTATCTTCATCATGATACCGATAGAAAAATAATAGCAATCTATATTTTCAAAAGCATACGCAAACAGAGATTCAGATAAATAATGTCCCCACGCTTGTTTCAAAGCAGCGCGATGGCGCTGTCCCAATCAAAACGGTGCTGAAATTATAATCTAGTTGACCACGCTTTTTGTCTTGGATAGAAATGTATAGAAGAAGACACAATATGCTTACTGCATGAAATGATAGTCCTATGTATTTCTGACAGCTGGAAGGCGAAGCGAGGATCTCATAATTAAGTCTAGTTGTAGGATAACATGGTGAGAGATGGCATATCGCATTTGCTAATCAGTCAAGAAAACAAAATAACACCAAACATTGAACCGTGACCCTTTTTAATCTCATTGTCTCTCCCTGTGTGTGCGTCTATTTTCATTCAGATGGTGACAGAGACACTCTGAAGACAACAGGATCTGCAGGAGGGCAGAGGGCTGCGGGCAGATTCACAGTTGTCTCTGTGACACTGCCACTGCCAGTAATAATGGGCTTTGTGTAGAAGCCCAGGCAGGAAATTAACTTAGCTGTGATTGCCTGGGAACTGGGGGCGTAACACAGAGGTGAGGACATGGTCTTTTCAGCTGGAGAGCCAACATTTCTCCTCCTTTTGTGCCAGTGGTTGTCGTGGTCCCCAAGCGCCTCTGTGTTGTCCTGGGCCATGTAGTCAGGATTGGAGAAACTCCAGGCTCTACTTATGACTTATTCACCTACAGGCTTTTCAATTGGTCTTGTTCAACAACAAATCTATAATGTTATCTCCTTCGTTAGAATCATCTTTAGCCGTGACCAAAGACAGGTGTACAGTAACCCATTTAGGAAACACTGCTGTGGCATTGTGTTGAGTGAGGAGACTCAACCCTTCTTCTGTATATTATACGCTCAAGGTATCGGACTCAAGGTTCGAATTACAGGGGTGCCTAGAGCTGCCAAGCTCTCCCGTAGCAAATTAAGGCACCGTAATAAGGGCACCACCCCAAGAGTCAATGAGTAGCTCAAAATCTAAACCCTGGTTCCATTAACGCTAAAACAGATAACTGATGTAGGTACAGCTAACTTAATTAGAAGGTTAAAAAATCTGACCTAAGATCAGTTTCTATGGGCAACCTCTTCATTCATCCCTACTAATTGGCCTGGGTGGCATGTCTGTTTCTCTACGCTTTGACCTTAGAGAGACGCCATGAGGAGGTCCTCAGCCACTGATCCCAAATCAGGTTTGCCTTTTGTCTTTATATAGTAATGGTTCAGATTTACGGGTGGGGTAGGGTCATCTGATCCTAGATCTGAGCTTAGGGGCAAGTTCCGCAAGGATTGTGTCTGGGTGACATTTCACCCCGATCCATAATTCCCCGCGTTGAGGAATGTGTGTGGGTAACACACAAAGGGTGCATTTCAATAGTCTAAAGCAGGGGTGTCAAACTCATTTTAGCTCAGGGGCCACATGGAGGAAAATCTATTCCCAAGTGGGCCGGACCGGAAAAATCATGGTATATATATAACTTAAAAACAACAACTTCAGATTGTTTTCTTTGTTTTAATACGATCAACATACAACATAAAGCTGGAGCCTGAGGACAGTGTCCAAAATAGTACAAGCACATCATCACTATTAATCATAAAACACGTCAAGTTTATTTGAAAATTCTAAAGAAAAAACACACAATGCCTCAGTGATTAACAGAACTGTTTCACAGATCACAGAACTATATCAGGGGGTCATTTCTCAGGCAGAAATGTAGATAAAAAGAATGAAATCCTGTTCCCCAAACAAGTGCAAGAACCACAGAGTCAAGAATAGGTTAAATATACAAATAAAATAAAATCAATTAAAAACAATAGCACATCAACATAATAACATAAAGCCGGAGCCTGAGGACAGTGTCCAAAAGCACAACATCACTATTAATCATAAAACACCTCAAGTTATTTGAAAGTTCTGAGGACAAAGAACACACAAACACACAATGCCTCAGTGATTCACAGAAGTATATCACAGATCACAGAACTATATCAGGGTGTCTCATGTAGCACTTTAAGTGGGGTTGCATAGTTTATTTGACTCCTGATACCTGGCATCTTTTAGCTTTCACCAGCGCATCAATATCAGGCGTCACATCCTGAGTGGCAGCCAACTTCAGGATGTGATTCAAGTGCTTGTGCGTGAGCCTTGAGCGCAGTTTTGTTTTATTTATGCTCATTACAGAGAAAACTTGCTCACAAAGATATGTGGTTCCAAACATATGACGGCGCACCATCTGTAGCCAGGCTGACAGCGCGGGACCAGTCCACTCCGACCCTGTCCAGCGCGCCGACGAGTGCGGTAAAAATATCAGCTGCTGTCGTTGTATCTGTCATCGGCACCAACTCCACGAACTCCTCGTGACGGTCAATGTGTCATCAACTCCGCGGATGAAAATGGCCAGTTGTGCAACATCTGTAATGTCCGTGCTTTCATCAATTGCAACCGAAAACGCAATAAATGACTTTACTTTTTGCTTCAACTGGCTGTCCAAATCCACTGAAAGATCGGAAATCCTGTCTGCAACTGTGTTTCTTGTCAGGCTGATATTTACAAAAGCCTGACGCTTTTCAGGGCACACAATCTCAGCTGCCTTCATCATGCATGTTTTTACAAATTCACCCTCACTAAATGGTTTTGAAGCCACTGCGATTTCATTAGCAATGAGGTAGCTAGCTTTCACTGCAGCTTCACTGATGTCTCGGCTGTGAGTAAACACAGACTTGACCTACTTGCTCTGCCCCGGTATAAACAGTTTGCTTGCTTAACACAATTGCTATTGCGCCATCCAGTGGACGCAATTGGAACAGCAGTTTATTTTATTGAAAAATTGCCGCGCATTTTTATACTTTACAAAATCATCTCGCGGGCCGGATTAAACCCGTTTGCGGGCCTGATCCGGCCCGCGGGCCGGACGTTTGACACCCCTGGTCTAAAGTGACCAATTCTGCTGGTCTCCTCTACCTCATCTTTACTGAGAGCACTGGCTAGGTCAGGGTTTCCCAAACTAGGGGTCGCGACCCCATGTGCGGTCGCCTGATTTGAAAATGGGGTCGCAAGAGAAAATGTGTGCTTGGTTCATAGAACCAGGGTTACGTCATTAACCTAGATGCGGTTTTAATAAACAGAGCGGTTTATGTTTTCTTCCTAGTAATGTGGCTCTTTCTTTTGAATGGTTTAAGCTACTAAATATTATGACCCTGTCACTAAAAGATAAGACTCTCAGGAACACTTACGTACGGTTTCCCTGTACTATGCCCACAAGCCGTTAGAACCGAGTGGACAAGACCAAGCACTAAATCCAACTGTGGGTAAAGAACATCATCAATGACAATGTTCTTTTCTACACAGAAGATCATACAACATTATTGCCTGATGATCTTCTGAACTTCCCAATACCTTTGATGCATTTCAGTCACTTCATACTGTCATAGCCCAGATTAAAAAAGTAAACAATGGCAACTTGTTTGTGTTCTTTTTTTTTTACATGGTGGGGTCGCAATTATTATTATTTTTATATCAAAATGGGGTCACAGGCCAAAGAAGTTTGGGACCCTCTGGGCTAGGTTAAAGCCATATGGGAAGACAGCCATCCAGGAATTCACCTGTTCAATGCAGGTCGAGGATAGGAGACGAGGAGAGGAAGCCACTTTAGACTATTGAGATACACCCACTGTAGCCTTGCCAGCATCAGCAGGAGATGAAGAGAGAGATTCCACCCTGTCAAACATTTACGTCTTCCATGGACAAACAGGTAGAATCATATCTGTCCATCACTTAGTAATGAACCTGCCTTCTCTGAAGAGTAATCAAATGACTAACAATTACAGAGATATTTGGTATTAGCAAATATGATGATTTAATGCTTTGCTAAATTTCATGTCTGTGCATCTTTATACATTCAGTCTCATAAATTACATTCAGATGACTTAATCAAAACCAAGACTGATGACAGAGCTCTTTGCTTGTTACTGTTTTTTTCATGTTAAAATCTTTCTACTATAGCAATGTTGTTTGGGGCAAATAGCGCATAGCCTATTTGTTACTTGTACTGGCATTATAGATGTGAGGCTATGTTAGGCCAATTATGCCAGTATAAATAGAGAACAGAAGGAAAAAATTTGACAAAACAAACTGCATTTGTATGTTTGCAGTCTGTATGCTTTTCCTTCACTTGTTGTAAGCCATCCAAAAATAATCAGCCCAACAAATAACATTATCACTTTTGTTGGGAGTGTAAGATCTAAAATGATCTTCCAGACTGTGGTGAGCAATTAGGCTAACCACTATCCCTATAAAAACATCACAATCAAACCATGATGACAGTGGTAAACTCTTCTGTTGTGTCACAAAGGCCAACCCTGACCAAAAGACTTGTTCTGCGATCCATTAAAAGACTGCCAATGTGCTGGCGATTTTCTTCTCTATATTGAGTTACTTCTATAAGGAATTGGACTGATAACGCATAATGCCCGCAACCTGTCACAAAACCAGGAGGTCATGATGAAAGGCACAGGAAACCAAAGGCAGACTTTGTAACTGTAAATCCCTGGGTGAGAGGGGAGAGAGGCGGGATGTTAAGAACGGTCTTTCCATCTCATAAACACAGCCCAACAAAAGAACCACCATCATCATCAAAGAAACAGCAGGGGAGACTGGGGAGAGGAAGTGAGAGCAGTGGGAGATATGAGAGGCTGGTCGTTTGCACCACTCTACTAAAACCAGCAGCCGAACCAAAACAAACCCTTTTGGCCATGCAGCCGGACGCACAAATGAGAGGTTTCCATTCAATTGCAGCCAGAGTTGCACTTGGAAACTCTAATAAATTGTCCAGGATTAAAACATTATATAATTGGAATTGGTTATGACATTGTTTCCCCTATATTCATTTAGCAGTGGTGGCCCACCACTGTTAATTGTTGCCACGACTGCAAAAAATGTTGTTGTCTATATATATATTTCTGCTGAGACTCGCTTTTAAATGGATAGTCGTTGGCTCAATGACTGGAAGTCTATGGGAACAGCTTGCATGTCATTGCCCTAACACTACCCTTGCCACCACTGCTGAACAGAAATCCTAGGGGAAACACTGTATGATGTGTGGTATGCAATGCATGCAACCCTACACTTACCAGCACTTTTGCTGTGGTAGGCTAATTGCAGGTGTGAACGTTATCAACAAAGCAGGAGTGAGGCAGATGGCACAGCCTACTACTACCAGGAATAGGTTACTGAGGCCATTGCTGAGTAGGCATACAATGTTATTTACTGTCTAACATGAGTTAGCTACTCTTCATTTCCAGTAAGGGTGTCAATATCGCCAAGTAGTTTTTGAAGCCAAAACATGAATGTTATTGTCATAGAAGGCTTATTTGAGTTGAGGCTTACTGTCTGATTGAAAGATAAAGACAGTGAACACACATGATAAACAGTGTTTTGAAAACATCCATCCCTTTTCTTCTTAGAAAATAGGGCAATGCAACATTTAGCCAAACAAATCGCTTCTGCTGCAGCAGCTGACAAGCTACACCGGTTTCACATTGGTGGATGAACCCTCCCTGACCCAGTTCTTACTATAAGCCATCATTGTCGTGGGGGGGACAAAGAAGAGCATCAGCCTATCAATGGCATGTGGATCTGTTTTGAGGATTGTCAACAGAAAAATACCAACTGGTATTTGGTAGGCAAGCGGGAAGCCTGTATTCAACACTTGTTACAGTTGATCAAGTCTGTCGATTGACCCATATGATTGACCTCGAAGTGGTCACTGACGTAGCTACTACAAAAATGTGAATTGCTCCGATGACAGATCAATCTTCTAAATAAACAACTGCGGCCAAGAAATTACTGAGTAGTGCTTCTTGAGTAGTGCAAATATGAATATTACAACACTACCCTTACGTAAACGAGTGAAGTAGAGAATAGAACATATATCAAATAATTTCTGTGTGTCCCCAATATATCAGCAATAAAATATTATATAGGCCTAAAATCATATCTACATGTGATATATAAATTATATGTTTATTATGCATCACTATTTTGGATTAGTAGCCCAGTGTTTCAAATCACAGAGGAACATAGAACAAACAGAGTTGCATAGGGTAAAATATTCCTCTGCGGATATGTAAACATTGCTAGAGGGTGGATTATGAATGCAGCAGCAGGTAAAGGCTTCAATTAATATATAACGTATAGCCCTACAATCTGCAAAGGGGAATCATTGCATCAGTAATGCTGTAACATTAAAATGAAAATACAGTGGTCAATGTCAAAGATAAGAGTTAAATAATTCCCATATTACCTGCAGATTCGCCTGTGTTGATCCAGTCGGGGTTTGCAATACTTGCGATGGCAAAGATATCCGCTGCCAGAAACAGACATCCTGATATAATTGTTAATTTATCCATATTTGCAGCTAAAGTCTGGGTGCTTTAAATTAGTAGATATGAAAGACGTGGCTTCGAGTTCCAGGTAAGACCAAGGAGTTTAATCCTCAGAGATACCGTTTTTAGATATCCGTTTACGTTAGATAGTTATCAGTCCACCTCACCCTCTTCAAATGAGACTCAACTGGTTTGGAGGTTCAGCCGGTCATTATTCCTTTGGACATCGCAGCAACAGCAAATCAACAAACCTTACATATGGCTAAAAACGGAGAAAAAAAATCACATCTCAAACGACAATCTTTTCGCCCCGAATATTCCTCCGATAAAGCAAGAGGAGCTCGGGCAACGTGAGGGCCCAAGTCTCCAGCCGCTTGTGTTCTCGCTCGGATCCGCACGGTAGCAGCAGCAGCATTTGGTTATTGCGACTAGCAGGATAGCTAGCCACCTAGTTAGCTATTTCCCACATTCTGACTCCGTGTGCCGAACAACAACCCAGAGAGGGTGCTTGACGGCCGAACCCCCATTTGAATAAGTACTTTAAACCATTTTACGAACAAAACTCCGCCAGACAGAGGTGCTAAATAATCTAAGAATGCTGTGCCTTCAATATGTCCTTGTTTTCAGCGAAGCTCTAAGGTTAGCTAGCCGTCAGTAAAACGAGAACCCATCCTCCCTCTTGCTTATTCATGCCGCCTTCTTCTCCGCTGGTGGAATGGCATCTGTAAAGAGTCCGCTAGCTAGCAAGCTCTGGCGCCGACATAGCGAAGTAGGAACCAAGGCAGCTCGAGCAGATTCGGTGGCTTTCGCAGAATCTTTATATGGAAATACGATATTAATAAAGCCGCTCCGAACAGTGAAGGAAAGGTTGTGGTTATGCTTTCCCCGGTTACCCCACTAACGTTAGCTCTGCCCCATATCAAGCGAACACTGTCCCTCACGCAGTGCGTTCCACAGATACAACATCCCACTCACACACACACACACTTTCAGTGGGCATCCGCTCTCGTCTCGCGAGATCGTTGGGGTGAGGGGACGTTTCAGCCAGATGGGACCATGCAGAGGAGGTAGATGAGACCAATCATTTAGAAGGACATGACGTTCATGAAACCGTTTATTATTCTCATCAGAGGAAGAAGTAACGCCTTTCCTTTTAACACTCAAAGGCTCCTTATCCCATGTTAGAATAAGTGTCCATTCTACCAGATAAAAGTGGTGCCCAAGATAGGAGTGATCGTCGTCTGTAGCTCAACTGGTAGAGCACGGCGCTTGTAACGCCAAGGTAGTGGGTTCGATCCCCGGGACCACCCATACACAAAAATGTATGCACGCATGACTGTAAGTCGCTTTGGATAAAAGCGTCTGCTAAATGGTATATTATTGTAGCGACCCGCACAGACAGCTGTGTGTTATGTGTTAGGCTAGTAGATGGTTGTGTTGTACCTACCAGTTCGCGGGGTCCGACATGTCAATCAACCTGCTATCTGCCAATCACGGGAATGCCTGGAATGTTCTGATGCCGGGCATCTTGGCGGAGTGGCGTGGAGGGGGGTTGGGCAGGGGGATGGAGCATTGGAAGTTAAGACCAGGTTTAGCCTTTGTTCTCTCTCTTTTTACGTCTGGGCTTCACAAGAGAAGGTCGCGATTGGCTTGTGGGTTATCTTTCATTTATTTGGCGTGGGCTACGGCCAAACAGTAGCCTGTGTAAAGTTGGTTTAATAAACCGTCCATTCGTAAACTCAATCCTCTGTCTGGACAGTTGTTCTTTTATGATCTAGTCAGGTCATTACATTGGTGTCAGAAGTAAAAACGTTGATAAAAGTTAGCCAGCTAGCTAGCTGACTTCTGTGGCTAGCTACCGTAGGTGAGAACGGGGGTTGAAGATGCTTTGAGGGAATCCGAAAGTGAAGGTGGAGGTAGGGGACGATTATGGCCAAGGAGGTGCGTGTGCATGGACGTCGGGGGTTCTGGCTGAGGAGATCGCCAGGGCATCGGAGCCCAGAGGCCGCTTGAGGGAGGACGTTAGAGTGATGGCGGCTGAAGCGGGCATGAGTGCTTCGTCGACTGTGTTTCGCGCAGATTCTGGTGGGCGGACCGAAGGGGTGACGTCGACGCGGCGGGACGAGGAATCTGGGGCTCAGGATGTAAACAAACATGGCGGCGCCCAGTTCCCGGCTGCGTCCGTATCCGTTAAGACCCCAAAGTATTCCGGTAAGGCGGATTGGGAAGCTTTTCATGCTCAGTTTGAACTGTTAGCTCATTTTAGGGGGTGGTCGGATGAAGATAGGGCACTGCAGTTGGCTTTATGCCTCACGGATGAAGCTCTGGCCTGTTTGATATTGATTAGCCCCGAGGACAGACGTGATTATGGTGCTTTAGTGGGAGCACTGAGGAGGCACTATGGACAGTGTGTACAGCCCGGGCTACTGCGCTCCGAACTGAGTAATAGACGCAGGCAGCCTGGAGAGCCTCTACGGGTGCTAGCTAATGACATTGAGAGCCTCTCTCGGCGGGCATATGCTCACATGCCCCCCTCCGTGCAGAGCGAGCTAGCACGGGACCAGTTCATACAGGCGCTCTCTCCTACGGAGCTGCGCATACAGACCCAGCTGGCTCATCCTGAGTCATTGCAGGTAGCCTTGGAGATGTCTTTGGAGAGGGAGCTGGTGTGGGCTGGGGCTTCAGCTGGGGCTTTGGTGGGGGTGCAGGGAGACAGACCCTCTGTGCGAGCTGGGGGCAGAGCAGCCCGGAGCCGGAAAAGCCTGCATGGGTGGCTGAAATGACAGAACTCATTCGTGCTGTGTCGCTACAGGCGGCACGAAACACACGCCCTGGTCCCAGGGTCTGCTGGGGTTGTGGCCAGCCAGGCCATCTGCGCCGAGATTGCCCCATGTCCCCAGAGCTCAGGGAAATCGGCTCGGGGTCCGCATAAACCGGGTAGTGCGGACCCCTGGCTTTCTATCCCAACCACCATCTTCTTCAGGAGGAGCCCACCGGCACAGACGGGGAAGCAAGGCTCCACTTCCCCCAGAAGCAGACGAGGGCAAGCGGATGGAGCCTGTTGTTGTGGTGGGCCGGACCTGTGTTGGGGACTTTTGTCATGTCCCTGTCACTGTGGAGGGGGTGCCCTGCTCCGCCCTGGTGGACACTGGGTCCACAGTAACCCTGGTGAGGCCAGATATTGTGCCAGGTTGGACTCAGTGTGAGCCTACAACTGTGCAGCTCCGCACAGTCACAGGTGAGCTGGCACCCATGAAAGGGAAGGGAATAATGACTCTGACAGTAGGGGGCAGGACTGTGCGTCATCCTGTGTGGGTGGCGGCTGTGCAGGACCCTTGTATCCTGGGGTTGGACTTTCTTAGGAGCACAGGCTGCCAGTTAGACCTAAATAGGGGCACACTGAGCTTCCAGGGAGGGCCGGAGGTCACCATGGCCCCTAATGTCACATTCACTCAACCCAACAAACCCTTTACTCCAACAGTTAAAGCAGCAGAGACTCATGGCTGCCCCCCTCCCCCCACATCTGGGTGTGACTTTTCCCCAGCCCCCTGTCACCTACGGCGTTGCGTTACATTCCCCCAGCTACCTCCACGACACAGTCCTCTGTGAGCCCGGGCCGCGCCCCCCAGCCCAGCTACCCCAGATGGGAGGGGAGAGGACACTGTCTGCAGTGAGGGAGATATGGGGGAGGAACTGTGTTGGTCTTGACCCCGAGCAGCAGAAACGGTTGAGGCAGTTGCTGTTTGAATTCAGAGACAGCTTTGCACTGAGTGAGGAAGAGGTGGGTCAGACTCATCTGGTGCAGCATGAGATCGACACAGGTGATGCTCGACCTATCAAGATGCGTCCCCGCCGTATCCCGCTGGCACGCCAGGAGGCGGCAGACAAGGCTGTGTTGGAGATGCAGCGGGCAGACTTCATTGAGCCCTCAGACAGCCCCTGGGCGGCGCCAGTCGTCATGGTTCCGAAGAAGGGGGGCAAGCTGAGGTTCTGTGCGGACTACAGGCGGCTGAATGAGGTAACCAGGAAGGACTCATACCCCATACCACGTATCGATGAGTCGCTGGACCTGGTTAGGGGTCCTCCTGGTTCTCCTCACTAGACCTCCGCAGTGGCTACTGGCAGGTGCCCCTCTCCCCAGAGGCCAGAGCCAAAACTGCGTTCTCCACTAACAGAGGACACTGGCAGTTCAAGGTCCTGTGCTTTGGCCTGTGCAACGCTCCAGCTACTTTTGAGCGTTTGATGGACAGGGTGCTGGATGGCATCCCCCGACAGCAGTGTCTGGTATACCTCGATGACATCCTGGCCCATGGCAGCTCCTTCCAGTCAGCCCTGGGGGCGCTACGGTGTGTGCTGGAGAGGGTGGCTGCCGCAGGTCTGAAGCTCCACCCCGAGAAGTGCCACTTCATGAGGAGAGAGGTGTCCTTCTTGGGCCACCGAGTGGGGAAGGAGGGGATCAGCACCATGGAGGACAAGGTAGCGGCTGTCAGAGACTGGCCCACCCCCACCGACCAGCGTCAGCTGAAGAGCTTCCTGGGCCTGGCCTCGTACTACAGGAGGTTTGTACGGGGCTTCTCAAGCGTTGCTGCTCCACTGAACCGCCTGCTGCCGAAAGACAAGGCTTTCACTTGGACAGTGGAGTGTGAGGAGGCGTTCAACACCCTCAAACGTGCACTGATCGAGGCCCCCGTGCTCGCCCCCCCTGACCTCACATTGCCCTTTATCCTGGACACAGACGCGAGCAATGTGGGCATGGGTGGGGTGCTGGCCCAGGTGGGGCCAGAGGGGGAGAGAGCGGTGGCGTACTTCAGCAAAACATTTGACAAACATGAGCGCCGCTACTGTGTCACCCGGCGGGAGCTCTTGGCTGTTGTGGCTTCCGTCAAACACTTCAAGTACTACCTGGGTGGTCTGCCCTTTACTGTAAGGACTGACCACTCTGCTCTCCAGTGGCTCATGTCTTTCAGAGAGCCAGAGGGGCAGGTGGCACGCTGGTTGGAGGAGAACTCAGCCGTATGACTTCACGGTGGTGCACAGGGCAGGGGCACGCCACTCCAACGCCGACGCCATGTCCCGTCGGCCCTGTACTGCAGACGGCTGCCGCCACTGTGAACGGAGAGAGGGACGGGAGAGAGAGCTGTGTGCAGAGGAGGGGGTCTGTGCCACAGTGTGTCGGGCGAGCGGGCCTGTCTGCTGTGAGCTGCAGACTGTCGACGTGGCTGAGAAGGGGCAGCAGCAGGGACGGGACACAGACCTACAGCCAGTGCTACAGTGGGTAGAGGCGCAGGTGAGGCCACCATGGGAAGAGGTGACAGCGCTCTCACTCGCGACCAAAGGGTTGTGGTCAAAGTTTGAGCGACTGCGGCTGGCTGATGGCGTGTTACAGCGGGCATGGAAGGAGTCAGCTACGGGGGAGGAGAGGTGGCAGGTGGTGGTCCCAAAAGCATTGCGGGAGGCTGTGCTCCAGAGTACTCATGGGGGGGTGGGGACTGGACACTTTGGGGTCACAAAAACACTGCGCCGCCTCCGTCAGGGCTTTTACTGGGGGCAGCACAAGAGGGATGTGGAAGACTTTTGCCGCCGCTGTGACAACTGCACAGCGAGAAAGGGCCCCCCAGGCCGCTCTCATGCTCAGCTCCAACAGTTCCCAGTGGGGGCTCCCATGGAGAGGGTGGGAGTGGATGTAGTTGGGCCATCCCCCACCACAGACAGTGGAAACCGCTGGGTGCTCACGGCCATGGACTATTTCACAAAATGGCCCGAGGCCTATGCTCTGCCTGACCAGGAGGCAGAGACCATCGTCGACGCCCTGACAGCGGGGATGTTCAGCAGGTTTGTAGCTGCAGAGTCCATCCACAGCGACCAAGGCAGAAACTTTGAGTCCCGTGTGTTCGCCACCATGTGTGAGAGGCTGGGTATGCACAAGACCCGCACTACTCCTCTCCATCCTCAAAGTGATGGCCTTGTGGAGCGCTTCAACAAAACGCTTGGACAGCAGCTGGCCATCGTCTCTTCCAAACACCAGCGTGACTGGGACAAGCACCTGCCTATGGTCCTCATGGCATGCCGCTCCGCTGTCCAAGACTCCACCTCCTGCACGCCTGCCCTCCTCATGCTGGGGAGAGAGATCCGTACCCCTGCGGAGATGGCGTTTGGTCGGCCCCTGGATAGCCCTCATGTTTCCCCAGGGCCGGAGTATGCCCGGAGACTCCAGGACCGCCTGGAGACAGCCCACACCTTCGCCAGAGAGCAGCTGCTGAATGCAGGTGTGAGGCAGAAGAGGAACTATGACGTGCACACCCGGGGAAGGCACTTTGTGGCTGGGGAGCTGGTCTGGGTCTACAGCCCGCTAAGGAAAAAAAGGCAGATGCCCCAAGTTGGACAGTCACTGGGAGGGACCCTGCAGTGTCCTGGAGAGGGTAGGGGAGGTTGTTTACCGGGTGCAGCTTCCTCCCAGGGGGGAGAAAGGTGACACTGCACCGGGACAGGTTAGCCCCATATAGAGGGGCCTCTTCTCCTCAAACCCCAGGAACCCCCACAATTCCCCTCTCTGGCAATGACATTCTCCAGGCACCCACCCCCCAGGTGCCGCAGACAAGGCTCCAGACAGCCCACTCCCCCTGTGTCACCGCGTGGTTCCCCAGAGCCACGGACTGTATTACCCGTTCCCGCTTCCTTGTCCCCCATGTCCTTGCCTTCATCCCCTGGTTCCCAGAGGGGCACTCTGCGGCCATCACAGCCACGCAGGCAAAGGAGACCTCCGGGTCGCTTCAGAGACTTTGTTTGTTCCCTCGGGGACGAGGGACTTTGTGGTGGGGGCTGTGTAGCGACCCGCACAGACAGCTGTGTGTTATGTGTTAGGCTAGTAGATGGTTGTGTTGTACCTACCAGTACCCAGTGTTCGCGGGGTCCGACATGTCAATCAACCTGCTATCTGCCAATCACGGGAATGCCTGGAATGTTCTGATGCCGGGCATCCTGGCGGTTGGCGGAGTGGCGTGGAGGGGGGTTGGGCAGGGGGATGGAGCATTGGAAGTTAAGACCAGGTTTAGCCTTTGTTCTCTCTCTTTTTACGTCTGGGCTTCACAAGAGAAGGTCGCGATTGGCTTGTGGGTTATCTTTCATTTATTTGGCGTGGGCTACGGCCAAACAGTAGCCTGTGTAAAGTTGGTTTAATAAACCGTCCATTCGTAAACTCAATCCTCTGTCTGGACAGTTGTTCTTTTATGATCTAGTCAGGTCATTACATTATTATTATTTTTTTACGGGGGTGAAAAAAACTACAATCTGAAATGTTTGTATGATGACCTTTTGGTGACACATTTTTTCCAACAAAGGCATTTGTAGATGCCTTAGTTCATTCTCACAGACACATGCTGTAGTTTCATGGTCAAAGCAAATCCTCTGATCTAACAAGGGAGTGTGCAAAGTAGCAGTACTTTGCTTGTCAGCGCTTTCCACTATTTCCATTAGAGCAGCAAAGCAATCAGCAGAAAGTAACCACCCACCCACTCAACACAGCAGTCTCAGCAATGTGAGTCTTCACACTGGGCACAGACGTCAGTTTAACGTCTAGTTTTGATGTACATTTGGTTGAGTTGTCAACTAACGTGAATTCAATGTGAAATCAACCAAAAATGTCACCGTCATTGAATTTAGGTTAAAAGTTGGGTGAAAAATACGAAATACCTTTAAGTTGATGACTTTTTGCAAATCCAATCAGTTTTCCACAACGTCATCCCATTTAATTTTTTGGTTGAAATAACGTGGAAACAACGTTGATTCAACCAGTTTTTGCCCAATGGGTTTCTGCTTTGGAGATAATATATAGATCACCCAGTCCTCATATCATATTGCTTGCCTGTATGATCTAAGCTTTTACAGCACACGGCCCTAAATTGACACTAGAATATGCAGGAGACCCAACTTTTTAAAAAAAACTTTAAGAAAAATTATATCCCTTAGTTATTAATGCTGTGTGTTCATATTCACTCAATTGTAGGTCCCACCGGCTGACCAGTCATAATGACATGAACACGCATTCTAATAGTGTAAGAGGTCCTTAGTTGACAGTGTGTTATATGTGAAAATGTGATTGTATTATAAATTGTATTAATGTTTAAGGACTCTTGGAAGATTAGTCCAAATGAGGACTAAAAGAGATCCTAACAAAATAAAATACAATCTATACCCATTTGAAGAGAAAACAGTTATTAATTTGATTTTCTCAGGGGTCCCCACATTTGGGAACCACTGATATAAGTGCACTATAGCCTTCATGGCATTTATGGCACAGGAGGTATGTTAGTTCATTTCCCTGTTACCACACAGGCAGTCAATCACTGATTCAAGCACCACTCCACCATGTCCAATGGGCAATGCATTTTGAACCTAAATAGAACCACATGGATATGTAGCTATTATTGTTCTCTCACTACTGACATCATTTTACATTACATTTTAGTCATTTAGCAGACGCTCTTATCCAGAGCGACTTACAGTTAGTGAATTAAAAAAAAAAATAATTATACTGGCCTCCCGTGGGAATCGAACCCACAACCCTGCAAACGCCATGCTCTATCAACTGAGCTACATCCCTGCCGGCCATTCCCTCCCCTACCCTGGACGACGCTGGGCCAATTGTGCGCCGCCCATGAGTCTCCCGGTCGCGGCCGGCTGCGACAGAGCCTGGATTCGAACCAGGATCTCTAGTGGCACAGTTAGCACTGCGATCCAGTCGTTATCTGTGTTGATTTGTCATGTTTAGTCATCAAGGCCTTTTTTGCCCCTCTCTCTCTCTCTAGCCATAGCTGTTATTCTTCCTGGCTGCTTTTGCTGTGCCATATTTTTGATAACGTGTTTGACCAAACTCCAGATCACTTCTGCATAATATACTGAACAAAAATATAAACGCAACATTCAACAATTTTAAAGATTTGATTTAGTTACAGTTCATAGAACCAGGCCCAGCCAATCAGAATGAGT
Source organism: Coregonus clupeaformis (assembly GCF_020615455.1). Taxonomy (NCBI): domain Eukaryota; kingdom Metazoa; phylum Chordata; class Actinopteri; order Salmoniformes; family Salmonidae; genus Coregonus; species Coregonus clupeaformis. Next base: position 532,603 of record NW_025533600.1, on the reverse strand, counting down.
ATTTCCCCAGAAAATGGCTTTATTCCAGACATAAATACTCCTCAGCCCCCTCCCCCAATTTGTGGCATTGTGTTGTGTGACAAAACTGCACATTTCAGAGCGGCCTTTTATTGTCCCCAGCACAAGGTGCACCTGTGTAATGATCATGCTGTTTAATCAGCTTCTTGATATGCCACACCTTTCAGGTGGATGAATTATCTTGGCAAATATGAAATGCTCACTAACAGGGATGTAAACAAATTTGTGCACAACATTTGAGAGAAATACGTTTTTTGTGCATATGGAAAATTTCTGGGATCTTTTATTTCAGCTCATGAAACATGAGACCAACACTTTACATGTTGAGTTTATATTTTTGTTCAGTATAAAAAACAATACCCCACAATTTCCCCTCATTCTAACATACCTGGCTGCTACACTAGATGCAACATTTTTTCCGATGTAGCAGCTCTAACAGATTTTCACAGCTCTTCGTCTCCCCCTGCAGGAGTTGGGCGGAATAACATCAACGATATATTCATTTCAAATCAGAGACTGCCATTACTGTAGATATACCATTTAATGAATTTACATCAGATATACAGTGAAATGGACAAAAAAAATGCATCATTATTCCTGCTGCCTGTGTACACTTATTGCAGACGGAGGTAGCTCAGTTGGTAGAGCATGGCGTTTGCAACGCCAGGGTTGTGGGTTCGATTCCCACGGGGGGCCGGTATGAAAATAAAAAAGAATAATGTATGCACTAACTGTAAGTCGCTCTGGATAAGAGCGTCTGCTAAATGACGTAAATGTAAATGTAAATGTGTACACTTATTGCAGAACTAACTTTAACATGATTTGTGACAACAAAGGATTATCGTTTGCCGTGAGAAGAAGTCATGGGCTTCATATCAGAACCAGGTTCCTTTTTCTGGAGTAAGCAGCCAGGTTAAAATGTTAAATAACTGTTTCATTGTTTATGGTTTGTTTCTTTTCACAATTCATCCACGAAGGGTGTGTTGGCGAGGTGTCCGCTAGCTGCCATCGATTTCTTGCCGTCCACAAACTTTTTCGCAGCCTGGAAAAACAAAATAATACACTTATCACCTTGTCCCTTATTCCTCCTCTCTGTCCCCAGCTCACCTGCTATAAATAAACCTAAATGTAGGAGGCACACAGAAATCAGTCTTTAAAAATGTTATTCATATATTGATTTTTTCCCCTTTCTTTTTTTAAGCCTTGAGACAATTGAGACATGGATTGTGCATGTGTGCCATTCAGAGGGTGAATCGGCAAGACAAAATATTTAAGTGCCTTTGAACGGGGTATGTTAATACAGTAGGTGCCAGGCGCACCGGTTTGAGTGTGTCAAGAACTGCAACGCTGCTGTTATTTTCATGCTCTACAGTTTCCTGTGTGTCAGGAATGGTCCACCACCCAAAGGACATCTTTAAACACCTTGTAGAGTCCATACCCTGATGAATTTAGGCTGTTCTGGGGACAAAAGGGAAGGTGTTCCTAATGTTTTATACACTCTGTGTATATTGAATGTGAATAGATATATTTATGTTTCTTATGTCTTAGTCATGATGGTCAATGTTGAAGTGTACTCACATTGACGACATCAGCGTGGCTGACAGAGTCAATGCTCTGGGTAACGGTCTCTGGTGAGTGGTAGGCTCCGCTGGACAGGGCCTGGGCCCCCATCTCCTCCAGCAGGACCTCAGAACTCTCCATGGACATCAGGTACTCGGCTTTCAACTGGTTCCTACCAGGTAAGACGGGGACAGGGTCAAAGGTCAAATCAGGGCAATAAGTTATTATAGGCCATCAATGTAAATAATAATTTGTTATTAATTGACTTTCTTGGTTTAAGGTTAAATAAAAATAAATAAAACCACAGAGAGATAGCGGCAAGTTTCATGGTCCACCTAATGAGCCATATTGTCTGGTGAACTCACTTTGCTCTGGTGACATCATCCTCGGACACGCCTCCCTTCGCAATCCCTGTCACCTGGCCGATGGCAGCTTTGATCACCTGTACAGAGAGGGACAGTCACTGTTAGGGACAGTCACTTATCAACATATATCAGGTACTAACACGTCCTTATGTTACTACTGCATTATAGTGTATTCACCTCTCCTGCAGAGTCGGCTTGGGCGATGGAGTAGACTCCAAAGAGTCCGGAGTCAGCGTATGTGGAATTGAAGGCTGTGGCCTGCATAGGAGACAGAGAAAGAAGCATTAGAGTAACTTCTGTACACAAGATAGTCCAAGATCATTGTCCTTTCTAACCTCTAAACCTTTTATTTTTCTCTGTCTTACCAGATATCTGTGCGTAATTTAGACAATCATACAATGAAAACTCAGTTATGTAGAATTTCAGCTATGTATAATATCGATTTCTATTGTAGTGACCACAACCAACAACACAGGCATAACTGTAGCAACAAACAGGGAAGTTACTCACATCGAAGGGCTGTGTGGTTGCCTTGGCGATGCCCTGGCTCAGTTTGCTGGTGATGTTGGAGCCCCTCTTTACGTGTGGCCCGGCTCCCAGAACCCTTTGCAGCACACTAAAGGCATTGGCCTCCGCTGATCCAGTCACACCGCCCTCGCTGGCGATCAACGAGTGGACCAGACCAGCCCCGTTCTGCACCCGCAGCTCACCTGGAGGGACACAGTCACACACGGTTAACCACCATCAGGGCACGCACACACCCATCCTAGCTCACACACTGGGGTTGACTGAATCCGTGGCCCAGGCTAGAGCTCAGCAGTTAGGCGTGCATTGCATCTAAGGCTCTCTATGGGTCTTACCTCCGCGGTATACAGCCTTGGCCCCAGTGACTCCAGCCCCACTGCGGACACTGAGGAACTGCTCTCCTACCTGCCTCAGCACAGAGTGATTCACACCTGGGGAGAGACAGCACAAACAGGGGCCATGTCACTGGAACACACACCAGAGAGCCAGCAAGAGACACACACAGGTGGACTGTCATCACATGCCCTCAGTTCAGTGTTTCACACAGGGGTACATACTACGGCCGGGAATTGCCAGGGACCTCATGATATTATCACCATACTTAGGTGCCGATGCGATATCTAGTGCCATTCTATATGTATTGCGATTCGATACTGTGATTTTATTGCGATACGATGTTCCAAATATATTGCTCACCATATGTCTGCTGCAGAAGGACAAGAGAGAGCCATGAGAAAATCCGTTTTGATCAGTAAGGGAAATACACTCCAAAGGTATGTGGACACCCCTTCAAATTAGTGGATTCGGCTATTTCAACCACACCCATTGCTGACAGGTGTATAAAATCGAGCACACAGCCATGCAATCTCCATAGACAAACATTGGCAGTAGAATGGCCCGTACTGAAGAGCTCAGTGACTTTCAACGTGGCACCGTTATAGGAGGCCACCTTTCCAACAAGCCAGTTTGTCAAATTTCTGCCCTGCTAGAGCTGCCCCGATCAACTGTAAGTGCTGTTATTGTGAAGTGGAAACATCTAGGAGCAACAACATCTCAGCCACGAAGTGATAGGCCACACAAGCTCACAGAATGGGACCACCGTGTGCTAAACGCGTAGCGCGTAAAAATCATCTGTTCTCGGTTGCAACACTCACTACCGAGTTCCAAACTGCCTCTGGAAGCAACGTCAGCACAATAACTGTTCGCCAGGAGCTTCATGAAATGGGTTTCCATGGCCGAGCAGCCGCACACAAGCTTAAGTTCACCATGCGCAATGCCAAGCGTCGGCTGGAGTGGTGTAAAGCTCGCCGCCATTGGACTCTGGAGTGATGAATCACGCTTCACCATCTGACAGTCCAAAGGACGAATCTGGGTTTGGCGGATGCCAGGAGAACGCTACCTGCCCCAATGCATAGTGCCAACTGTAAAGTTTGGTGGAGGAGGAATAATGGTCTGGGGCTGTTTTTCATTGGTTCGGGCTAGACCCCTTAATTCCAGTGAAGGAAAATCTTAATGCTACAGCATACAGTGACATTCTAGACGACTCTGTACTTCCAACTTTGTGGCAACAGTTTGGGGAAGGCCCTTTCCTTTTTAAGCATGACAATGCCCCCGTGCACAAAGCGAGGTCCATACAGAAATGGTTTGTCGAGATCGGTGTGGAAGAACTTGACTGACCTGCACAGAGCCCTGACCTCAACCCCATCGAACACCTTTGGGATGACTTGGAACGCCGACTGCGAGTCAGGCCTAATCGCCCTACATCAGTGTCCGACCTCACTAATGCTTGTGGCTGAATGGAAGCAAGTCTCCGCAGCAATGTTCCAACATCTAGTGGAAAGCCTTCCCAGAAGAGTGGAGGCTGTTATAGCAGCAAAGGGGGGACCAACTCCATATTAATGCCCATGATTTTGGAATGAGATGTTCGATGGGTAGGTGTCCACATACTTTTGGCCATGTAGTGTAAGTGCTGAAAACAAATTGGCTCCCTTTTTAAAAAGAAGATGGAGAACAAGCTCTGAAGGAATAATATTGCGATATTGTCAAAACGATACATCGTCAAAAATAATATCTCGATATGTAACTATCTATTTATTTCCTATCACTAGTACATACCAGAGAGCAGTCATGTCACACACACACACACACACACACACACACACACACACACACACACACACACACACAGCGTCATACTAGAGCAGAACAGCTGACCTCTAACTCCACATATCTTTAGACAGCCTTTAACTCTAGGGTTTGGACAGAGGCCAAAGGAAATGTGATGTGTACACAGTACGCACGCACTCACACAGAGGGAGAGAGTGTTTACATCGGTCTAATTCAAAGGATATGACCCTTATAGTGACCCAATCAATAGGGTTGTTCCGATTCACTACCCTTCTTCCTGAAGTGTGCACTTGCTCAATATCCCCTCAAGGATTTAAAAGTAATAAATTGGCTAGAGTGAGTTTCCACCATATTCCTGGCATTACTCTATTCCTTTTCAATCCACGAGGGGCTGCACACTTCAGGGAAAAGGTAGGGCAAGGAATCAGAACAGCCCTGGAGCCATGCTGAAGGAGCTGCAAGACATAGAAAGAAGAAAGGAGAACTCAGGGTGCCACTGGATCGAAAAGACTACCAGACAGACACACTCACCTAGTCCTACTAGAGCCATTCTGGCACTGGTGAAATTGTTCTGGACAAAGGACTGCAGCTAAGGGGGATAAGGAAGTAGGAGAGAGTTTAAGAAAGAGCTATGCTGTGACAAACACAAAGTAGCACTATAGTGAACAATACTGCCATACTAACACAGGTATTAACACAGCTATTAACACAGCGATGAACGTAGTGATTAACAGCTATTAACGCGGCTATTAACACAGTCTTACCTGTTCACCACTGACTTTGCCAACCATGTAGTCAGGACAGTACAGGGAGTTGGATAGAGCGTTTTTGTAAGCAGCTTCATGCAACTTCTCAATGACACCTTCAGATAAAAAAAACACCATAACAAAATACTTCAGTTTGCAAGGGGAACTAATAACAGGATGCTAGACAAATGACTAAAGACAACAACAAAAAAACACGTACTGATCAATTAATATTAGACCAATATATCATGTAATACAATGTGTGGGTCAAACATAGAGGATTAAGTCACTGGCTTAATGCTAACCATTCTACTCAATATTCATAACTACACACCACTGATAACTTTGTAAATAGATCTGCAGCATACAAATATCTGCTAAATCAAAATGCTACTGGTAATTCAATAAAACGTATTAATTCAACAAGGAGCAATCATGCTGGGCAAGTAAAGTGAATAGAGGGAAGTGTTGCTGACCTATCTGTGGACACTGGTGGGCCAAGGCCCGGTCTACCTTGACCCTGGAGGTCAGGTCGTCCACCTCCCACGGCCGGAACTCTGGGGTCGTGGTCACGTTGATCAGGAACTCCATCACTGTGTCTCTGAGGAGAAGGATGGACGTTGGACGGGCAGACACAAACACTTGGACACCCACACGGACAATGCAACAGTCACAACATAAATGATGAACTAAGATTACATTTACATTTTTAGTCATTTAGCAGAAGTGGCCCTGTGGGAAGCCTCTATAATAAATAGGTAAGAAACACAGAGGCTAATTACACCATTAATCAACCCTGTACTCGCATACAAAGTGCCCGTAATTCAAGTTTCCTCATCTATCAACACCAGAGTAAACCCACACACTATGAGGGAGTCTGGCTGCGGTGGTAAGGGTACTTACAAGTGGTCTCTCAAACACTCCACAGAGTAAACCATGGTCTCCCTCGATGACGTTACGCTGTGGACACACAGAAAACAGACGTTAGCTACATCCTCCAGACTAGACTAGCTATGATGCACATTGCTTTGCAATGAGGTGAAAATAGGAACATTCTTGTGCTGTGTGTGCAGGTTGGCATTTATTGGGATGATTCATGTACTCTACAGCTCTACAGGGTGGTCACTAGCTGGCACAGCCAAAAAGTCATCAAATCAGATTTAAAAACTAACCTTAACCACACGAACAAACCTTATTCCTAACCTTAATTTGAGACGAAAAACACAATTTTTGTGTTCATTATTTTTTTTAATGATATAGCCAATTTTGACTTTGTGGCTGGCCCATCTAGTGGAAACCACTTTGCTCTGCCCCCAGGACAAGATTCATACCAATAAATGTCAACATGCATGTGTCGATCTGTGCTTCTTTCATCTTGTGCATTCTGCTCTATCCTAAAAGGTGAGCACCCTGTTGACTAGAGGGCAACTGTATGCGTGGCATCTATAATTGAGTGAATCTACAGCTTGTGTGAGGTATGGGTGTTGATGTTTCACTGCCTCGGGGGGAGTCTGTGCCTCCTACATTTACGTTTATTTACAGCAGGTCAGGGGGACACACAGAGAAGGAATAAGGGACCAGGAGGGAAGGGGTACACAACACAACAGTGTACTCAAGTGTATTATAATAATAATAATAACATACATGTCATTTAGCAGACGCTTTTATCCAAAGTGACTTACAGTCATGCGTGCAGACATTTTACGTATGGGTGGCCCCAGGAATTGAACCCACAACCCTGGTGGTGCAAGCGCCATGCTCTACCAACTGAGCCATACAGGGTAACAGAGGTTATATTATAGAATACACTCTGTATGTGGAGAGAGGGGGGGATAGGGAACAGTATAATGTATACTCTGCATGAGGACAGAAAGGGGGATTAGGGAACAGGGAGGGAGGAGATATAGTGTATACTGTACTCTCCATACTCACTGACCTCAGACTGCCCCCCACTGCCTCCACACCACGACAGATCCTGAACGCAGACGCTCCCTTAGTAGTCTGAAAACAACAACAGTGACAGTGTTCATTCAATAACTTAAGGACTTTTTTTAAAAAGTGTAGCTGTGATGGAAATTGCATTTATTGTTGTATTCATTCACAAGTCAAAGAGATCAATCCATTCATAAAACCACTGGGACTTACCAGGTTGGCTGCCAACCGCAGGACATGACTGACTCCCTGGTTCTCCACAGTCTCATAACGACTGCCTGCTTTCACAAACACACCCACACTTGACACGGGAGAGTAGTTCTCCAACGACGCAATCACTAGACCGTTGGGCAGCTTGGACACCTAGTAGAGAACACAGGGAGGGAGAGTCATGATGTCACAGCTGGAACACATGTAAGACTGGCAGCATCGTTGTTTTGGAAACTGCAGAGTGAATAAGAGTAACCATTCCATTCTGTTCAACTGAGGCGAAGTTCTTGTGATGAACTACACAACCAAAAGTTCATTTTCCAATTTGGAGGGGAAAATATGGCTATATAGTGAGGGAAAAAAGTATTTGATCCCCTGCTGATTTTGTACATTTGCCCACTGACAAAGAAATGATCAGTGTATAATTTTAATGGTAGGTTTATTTGAACAGTGAGAGACAGAATAACAACAAAAAAATCCAGTAAAACGCATGTCAAAAATGTTATAAATTGATTTGCATTTTAATGAGGGAAATAAGTATTTGACCCCCTCTCAATCAGAAAGATTTCTGGCTCCCAGGTGTCTTTTATACAGGTAATGAGCTGAGATTAGGAGCACACTCTTAAAGGGAGTGCTCCTAATCTCACCTTGTTACCTGTATAAAAGACACCTGTCCACAGAAGCAATCAATCAATCAATCAGATTCCAAACTCTCCACCATGGCCAAGACTAAAGAGCTCTCCAAGGATGTCAGGGACAAGATTGTAGACCTACACAAGGCTGGAATGGGCTACAAGACCATCGCCAAGCAGCTTGGTGAGAAGGTGACAACAGTTGGTGCGATTATTCGCAAATGGAAGAAACACAAAAGAACTGTCAATCTCCCTCGGCCTGGGGTCCATGCAAGATCTCACCTCGTGGAGTTGCAATGATCATGAGAACGGTGAGGAATCAGCCCAGAATTACACGGGAGGATCTTGTCAATGATCTCAAGACAGCTGGGACCATAGTCACCAAGAAAACAATTGGTAACACACTACGCAGTGAAGGACTGAAATCCTGCAGCGCCCGCAAGGTCCCCCTGCTCAAGAAAGCACATATACAGGCCCGTCTGAAGTTTGCCAATGAACATCTGAATGATTCAGAGGAGAACTGGATGAAAGTGTTGTGGTCAGATGAGACCAAAATTGAGCTCTTTGGCATCAACTCAACTCGCCGTGTTTGGAAGAGGAGGAATGCTGCCTATGACCCCAATAACACCATCAAACATGGAGGTGGAAACATTATGCTTTGGGGGTGTTTTTCTGCTAAGGGGACAGGACAACTTCACCGCATCAAAGGGACGATGGACGGGGCCATGTAACATCAAATCTTGGGTGAGAACCTCCTTCCCTCAGCCAGGGCATTGAAAATGGGTCGTGGATGGGTATTCCAGCATGACAATGACCCAAAACACACGGCCAAGGCAACAAAGGAGTGGCTCAAGAAGAAGGACATTAAAGTCCTGGAGTGGCCTTCGCCAATCTCCAGACCTTAATCCCATAGAAAATCTGTTGAGGGAGCTGAAGGTTCGAGTTGCCAAACGACATCCTCGAAACCTTAATGACTTGAAGAAGATCTGCAAAGAGGAGTGGAACAAAATCCCTCCTGAGATGTGTGAAAACCTGGTGGCCAACTACAAGAAACGTCTGACCTCTGTGATTGCCAACAAGTACTAAGTAATGTTTTGCAGAGGGGTCAAATACTTATTTCCCTCATTAAAATGCAAATCAATTTATAACATTTTTGACATGCGTTTTTCTGGATTTGTTTGTTGTTATTCTGTCTCTCACTGTTCAAATAAACATACCTTTAAAATTATAGACTGATCATGTCTTTGTCAGTGGGCAAATGTACAAAATCAGCAGGGGATCAAATACTTTTTTCCCTCACTGTACAATAAGTACAAGTGCGTGCATGGTAGTACCTAAAACAAGTCTACACATGAACATAATCACAATGCTTAGCCAGAGAGTAGAGCAGGTCCTCATCCCTCAGTTAAGTGACGTCACGCGTGGCCAAACCAGGAGAACACAAGCCTAGGTTTTTTTCCCCTAACCATATGACTCCACCAAGAAAAACTCCAAACCCCAGTTTGGGCCCAGAGTTTTTCTTGTGATCCCATGTGAAAACTTATTGGCCCCTATGACATACCTGGACACTCTGTGGGGGCAGGGGAGCCCCAGTCTTCAGGCCAGCCAAGGGCTCAGTGAGGGCATCACTCCTCCTGGCTGCATAGCATCGTCTCTGGGGAGGGAAATGACAAAAATCATGCCAACAAACACTCACCAGCACTTCCTCAGCTAGGGAATTACAATATGATATGATACACTATTCAATTAATGTGGAGGGATCTAGATTTCCTTCTGTCCTCAAATGACCCCAGTCAAATGACATCTTATGACTGAAAAGAATACTACAGGTGGATTAAATTAAACCATCATAACAGGTTTTTGTTTAGGAGAATGTTTTGTGATACGAGCAGCCTTCTCTAGACCTAAAGAGGGGAGATGAATTCTGAGGTCTAGACTAGAGCAGTGGGTGTTCTTGATTATATATAGTCCACTCTGTGGGTAGACTCACTAGGTGCCAAGCCAACCTGAAATATGTAGTATGTTCAGCCTTTTTCTTCTTTGTCCTTCTGAGAGGACACATCCTACATTGGCTGTGGCACCTTGGTTAAGATGAGGGTGAGGTGTAGGGAAACTCAATCGGAAGTAAGGTTAAATCCTAAAGACCTGATATGATCCAACCCCCAGTCAAACATCTAATGTCGGAAGAGATTATGGTGTCTGCTTGACCAGACAACAATATAGAAAGAGAAGCTACTCATGTTTTTGCTGCATGCAGTCTTACCGATAATTTTCCACATTTGAGCATTTTCATGTTATAACCACAGAGATTACCCAAATCAGGGGTCTCCAACCTTTTCTAGCATGAGAGCTACTTTTAAAAAATGAAATGTGTTGCAAGCTACTCATTTTTTTCTAGCTTTCAAATAGGCACATTGTTCTTCTCTTCTCTCCCCTGGGTTCTTAGTGCACTACCTTCTCCTGTACACTGTTTTCTGTTTTATATTTTTCCAAATTGTGTTCTCAGTTTTATTTTTCCTGGTTTTAGATTTGTTTTGCACTCTCAAAATTAGAACTGTTCATAGAAAAACAACGAAATTGGATGCTCCGAGTCCATGTCAATGGTTGAATCACAGAATAGCTTTTTTTTTTTTGTGGGGGTATGGAAGAAAACTAACACATTTTTTGTGTAATTCCCTTATAGTTGCGCATTTGGCCCTTTAATTACACATCCAATGAGTGTGAAATGTTCTAGGGCGGTGAGATGGCGGAAGCAGAAGTGTCGTTTGAAGCTGAAAGCGCGTTGAATACAGTTAGCGAGAAAGATGAGTGGACATCAGTGAAATCCAAGAATGGAACAAAAGGGGCTACAATTGTTGTGGAAAATGATTCTGATGAATCGTTCCTTGTTAGAGTACGTTTTTTGGATAAAGATGTTTATTTGGGAAACCCGTTTGAAGTCATGAGAATGGTGAAGAAGGCGTTGGGAAAAGTGGATGCAGTCAAAGTAACCAGGAGTAGTATGGTGTTGATATCGTGTGTATCAAAAGAGCAAAAGGAGTGTGCATTGTGGCTCGCGAAAATATCGACGCACGAAGTAAACAGCTTTGATATTTGGAGCAGGGCACCGATAAAAAGTGTTATTTCTAGCGTCCCGTTGGACATTGATAATCAATATTTTAGGCAAAAAATTCCAGGAGTAGTTAATGCGTGTCGCGTGACCCGTATGGAGAAAAGGAGTCAATTTTATCTGTATTATTGATGTTTGATTAGTATTTACCACCCTATGTAAAGTTGGGATATATAAGATATGCCGTAAGAGCGTTCGTGCAAACCCCGATGCAATGCAATAATTGTAAAACGTTTGGCCATGTGTTTGCAGACGGAAGGAATATGTTATTGATGAGTCTGTTCATGTAAAATGTTGCAAATGTGGATTTTAGCAGATAGCACTGGAATGCAGCAGCGCACTCCAAATATACTATAATATATTGTTCAAAAACAGGGCAATATCAAAACATTAACTCGTCAAGCTTCCTAGAAATCAGCAGTACACTAGATACGACAGGAGAAAGCCGGTGGCTTATTGTCAAACTCTCGAAGCTAAAGCTGGCAGTTACTGATTCCATCACTACCAATCAACATTGCAATGATATTACTTGATAGGTGAATTGAGACAGACGGTTCCATGGCATGTCACCTGGCTAGGATTGTCAGTGTGGGATTGATCTGAAAAACCAGCAGAACCGCAATGACCTTCAATGGGTTGAGCTGGAGTGGAACCATGGGCTACGTGACAGCTAGCTAGCAATACAGCCTGACAGCGATTCGCCAGTAGTTAACATGCCATCGTAAAATGTAGTACACATCTTCGTTTGTAAGTAAGAATGGCTAGATATTATTGGTTCATGAAACCGATTGGATACAGTATATCGGTCAAGACGATAGAATAAAGAAGTAAGCGCGCCTAGTTAGATCTATTCCCTAGTTATCGTTAGCTAGGGTCACCGACAGGCTAATTAACCTATCTGCTTCCACTAGCCAGCCTTGGCTAGTTAGCCGGCGAGTCCACGGGGTGGTTTCCGATTGACTCCCCAACGGAAAGAATGCACGAAACCTCATGTTATATCGTTGTAAAATACACGTTTAATAGAATAGAGTAACGAGACTCACGGAGAAATGATTTAGAGTTCGGATCCCTTTCATGACTCCCGTTCCTCTCCTTCAGCCGCAGCAGAATACAGATATGGCCGCCCTGACGTCCTACCCACAATGCACCGCTCTTCACAGCCAATCCAAAAATGGTAAAAAGATTCGTCAGAGATATTTAACTTTATAGGGGCCAATCGGCAGTTGAAACAATACTGTTCGGTAAAAATCTGAGGGATGAGCCTGGAGAACTGTTACCACTTAAATTCATAGACAGAACTATGGATGCAAGGACTGACCATCTATGATATCTAAATTAAAGTTTTAACCATGTTTTGAGGCTATACTATGCAGAGGAGGCTGGTAGGAGGAGCGGGCTCATTGTAATGGATGGAATGGACTAAATGGAACGGAGTCAAACGTTGTTTCCATATGTTTGATACCCATCCTCCTATAGCTCCTTCCACTAGCCTCCACTGATACCGTGTTTGTTTACATTAACATTGTTTACAACCATTGGAATAATACAAGCTAATATTTTGGGTTCTGATGGGGTACGACCAATGACATCATTGGGTACGACAGTTGAATCAATGGTTATATACCATTAATGTATAAGTACAAAATGGATGTAGCAACTGCAGATTGCCCCTTTAACAAGATTGACATTGGTAGGATTCAGAAATTGTATGGACAGGCTGAGTCGACTATAATGCATTTTCATATTGCAACTTTTGCAGTAAGGGCATGTGTTAAATACACTACAATAATGCAAAAACAGGGGGGGGTGAATAGTTATGCACGCTCAAGTTTTCTTTTTTTGTGTGTCTTATTTCTTGTTGTTTCACAATAAAAAAATATTTTGCATCATCAAAGTGGTAGGCATGTTGTGTAAATCAAATGATACAACCCCCCAAAAAATCCAGTTTAATTCCAGGTTGTAAGGCAACAAAATAGGAAAAATGCCAAGGGGGGTGAATACTTTCGCAAGCCACTGTACCTGGTGCTTATGATAGGTTGAGGGGAGTCATCACTGGGGTCACAATATATATGTCCACAGCACAGGAGGTTGGTGGCACCTTAATTGGGAAGGAGGGGCTCGTGGTAATGGCTGGAGCGGATTAGATGGAATGGTATCAAAAACATCAAACACATGGTTTCCATGTGTTTGATGCCATTCCATTTGCGCCCTTACAACCGTTATTATGAGCCGTCCTCCCCTCAGCAGCCTCCACTGGTCCACAGATGATATTAAAGAAAATGTGAAGGGAGGCAGAGTGATTGAGGCCAAAATGTTGATCAGTAGGAAAGAGGTCAAAGAAGTGAAAACTTATCAGTGATGCTGAGGTTTGAGAAAGTTTTGCCGGAAAAAGTACAGAACGGATTCCTTAGTTTCAATGTTAGAGAATTTGTCCCATATGCACTGCAGTGTTTTAAATGCCAAAGAATGGGACATGTGCGGTTCAGTGTAAAGGAAAGAAAATATGTGCCAAGTGTGGAAGGAAACATGATTACGGTGAATGTGGAAGCAATGTGAAGGTTAAGTGTTATAATTGTGGGGGAGAACACACTGCAGCATTTGGTGGATGCCAGGTGCAGAGAGAGGCTAGAGAGGCTCAGCGATATAGTATCAGTCATGATGTATCATATGCATAGGATGTAAAACAGATTGGTAGAACTACAGTGCGGACTGATGGGAGCTTACATGGATGTTCCTGTAGTAAGTGGACCTACTATCAGGGCTGGTGCTTCTGATGGTCCTGGCATCATTTCGAGGCCTGTTCAGAAACCTTGGCTCATTAATGTGCGGTGTCAAAGGAATGATGAATAAAGTTGACATCATAGCTTTTATTGGTAAGATTATCAATACGACTCGGGTTGTGGAAAGCAGAAATGCCAGGTTGGAGGTTATTGTGGAGCCGGCAAAAGAGATATTGAGGGTAACCGATGTTACTGTTGAAATGGTTGTTGACATGCTGAACAATCCTAAGGGTGGAGTGTTTCAACATGATATAGGTAACGTTTAATGGGTTAGGGGGGTTGGGGAGTATTTTGGGGGGAGGGGGAGGTAGAAGTTAGTAGTGATTTATTTGGTTTTGAATTTTATTTTCATGGTAGTACAGAATTGGGCAGATCATATTTCCGTTAGGAAACACCTACTCTGAAGTGCGCGTGTGCAATAACTCAATTCGCCTTTGCGCTCCTTCTAAACAACGCAATTAAAAAAAACTTTTGCAAAGGGTAAAGTCTACAAAACTTAGTCCACTCTGTTTCTAACAGACCCTAGTTTTGGGAACAGAAAACTGTATTGAGATCAAATGTTTCACCGATGAGAAAATTAGCAGAATGTCTGCCAAAATCCATCTCTTTCCATCTTCTCCCACTTCCTGGCACTGGGCTTCCTCTCCAAGCGGATGCCTCACATTTATACATCCGGTGAAATATCTGTGTCATTGTTTTATCTGTGGACTCACTGCACATTTTTGAACACTTCTTTCAACTGGTTTTTTCTGTCCTCTGTGAAGCACACGCCGAGAGGACAGAGGGATTTCACGTCTTAATCACTGGAAATTTGAAGAAATGGTGAGCTGCTCAACTAATGGAAGTATGACTGTGCTAGGGAAATTAGCTAGCTAGCCCGGCTAGCAAGCTATCTGTTGTTGTGTTGGGACCAACCAATTAGCTAGCTAACAATCTAGCTACTTTTATTTGATTCTGTTGAATTTGTTGTGAAGTTTGTAACATTCCAGAATATGGATATTAGCTACATTAAGTTTAGCTAGCTGCCTTATTGTATAGTTTATGAAATATCTGGCAGCACCACGCCACATCAGCGTGGTATCGTCCAGAAGGCGAGGTCAGTACAGGTGCATCAAAGCTGGGACCGAGAGAATGAAAAACAGCTTCTATCTCAAGGCCACCAGACTGTTAAATAGCCATCACTAGCACATTAGAGGCTGCTGCTGCCTATTGAAATCACTGGCCACTTTAAGAAGTGGAACACTAGTCACTTTAATAATGTTTACATATCTTGCACTACTCATCTCATATGTATATACTGCATTATATTCTATAATATTCTTCTGTATCTTAGTCCATGTCGCTCTGTCATTGCTTGTCCATATATGTGTATATATTCTTAAATCCCATTCCTTACTTTTTTGTGTGTATTGGGTATATGTTGTGTAATTGTTAGATATTACTGCACTGTCGGAGCTAGAAGCACAAGCATTTCGCTACATCCGCCATAACATCTGCTAAACACGTGTATGTGACAAATAAAATTTGATTTGATTTGGTAACGTTAACCACGTGTTGTTTCCTAGATGTTTAAGATATATGGATGTTTTTTTAAATTTAATGTATTTAATTTAACCATTATTTAACCAGGTAAGCCAGTTGAGAACAAGTTCTCATTTACAACTGCGACCTGGCCAAGATAAAGCAAAGCAGTGCGAATAAAAACAACAACACAGAGTTACATATGGGGTAAAACAAAACATAAAGTCAAAAAATACAACAGAAAATGTATATATACAGTGTGTGCGCAAATGTAGCAAGTTATGGAGGTAAGGCAATAAATGGGCTATAGTGCAAAATAATTACAATTAGTATTAACACTGGAATGATGGATGTGCAAGAGATTATGTGCAAATAGAGATACTGGGGTGCAAATGAGCAAAAATAAATAACAATATAGGGATGAGGTTGTTGGGTGGGCTAATTTCAGATGGGCTGTGTACAGGTGCAGTGATCGGTAAGGTGCTCTGACAACTGATGCTTAAAGTCAGAGATTTTTGCAATTCGTTCCAGTCATTGGCAGCAGAGAACTGGAAGGAATGGCGGCCATAGGAGGTGTTGGCTTTGGGGATGACCAGTGAGATATACCTGCTGGAGCGCATACTACGGGTGGGTGTTGCTATGGTGACCAATGAGCTAAAATAAGGCGGGGATTTATAGATGGCCTGGAGCCAGTGGGTTTGACGACGAACATGTAATGAGGACCAGCCAACAAGAGCGTACAGGTCACAGTGGTGGGTAGTGTATGGGGCTTTGGAGACAAAACGGATGGCACTGTGATAGACTACATCCAATTTGCTGAGTAGAGTGTTGGAGGCTATTTTGTAAATGACATCGCCAAAGTCAAGGATCGGTAGGATAGTTAGTTTTACGAGGGCTTGTTTGGCAGCATGAGTGAAGGAGGCTTTGTTGCGAAATAGGAAGCCGATTCTGGATTTAACTTTGGATTGGAGATTCTTAATGTGAGTCTGGAAGGAGAGTTTACAGTCTAACCAGACACCTAGGTATTTGTAGTTGTCCACATACTCTAGGTCAGACCCGTCGAGAGTAGTGATTCTAGTCGGGTGGGCGGGTGCCAGCAGCGTTCGATTGAAGAGCATGCATTTAGTTTTACTAGTGTTTAAGAGCAGCTGGAGGCTACTGAAGGAGTGTTGTATGGCATTGAAGCTCGTTTGGAGGTTTGTTAACACAGTGTCCAATGAAGTGCCAGATGTATACAAAATGGTGTCGTCTGCGTAGAGGTGGATCTGAGAGTCACCAGCAGCAAGAGCGACATCATTGATATACACAGAGAAAAGAGTCGGCCCAAGAATTGAACCCTGTGGCACCCCCATAGACTGCCATAGGTCCAGACAACAGGCCCTCCGATTTGACACATTGAACTCTATCTGAGAAGTAGTTGGTGAACCAGGCGAGGCAGTCATTTGAGAAACCAAGGCTATTTAGTCTGCCAATAAGAATGTGGTGGTTGACAGAGTCGAAAGCCTTGGCCAGGTCGATGAAGATGGCTGCACAGTACTGTCTTATCGATCGCGGTTATAATATCGTTTAGGACCTTGAGCGTGGCTGAAGTATTGTGGACTCCTAACTAACTTGCATAACTGAGTCCATGAAAGTAATATAGTCTGATTTGCCCAGATTAGATAGTATCGCTAAAAGAGGGGCAAAAATGTGTGTGGCGACTGTGACCTAGCTATGTGTTTACAACATTCACTGTAGTAACTAGCTAGCTATGCACTGTTGATCACTCTGGACAACCGCTAGTGGTCGCTATTGACCTTATTTTGAGTGGATCCGTCAAAAGACAGATACAATACATAGAGACCACTAGCGGCTGTCCACGCTGTGTTGATATGTGTGGCCTGGTCCCCATATTCATTTTAACCACGATATATTTAAACCTATCAGGCTGATCCAGAAGTCAACCCTAAGGCCTACCCTCTTGCTGAAGCAACACTGAGCAAAACCATCCTGGACCTTGTGCAGCAAGCTGCCAATTACAAGCAGCTCCGCAAAGGGGCCAATGAAGGTGAGACAGACCTATCTGTAGTGGAACTACGTTGTTTTGGTTGCAGGGTTGGAAACGTACAAGTTGCTTATTCCAACAAGAGGATTGTTACTGTGTTTCTCCTAGCATGTTTGGAAGAACAGCGATACAATAGACATGCCTCTTAAAGTATCACCTCACAGCTTCAGATTTGTCACTCTCTAACCTCTGCTCGCCCTCTCTTCCACCAGCCACTAAAATGCTGAACCGTGGTATCGCCGAGTTCATCGTGATGGCCGCAGACGCAGAGCCCCTGGAGATCATCCTCCACCTGCCACTGCTCTGCGAAGACAAGAACGTGCCCTATGTGTTTGTGCGTTCCAAGCAGGCCCTGGGACGCGCCTGTGGGGTCTCGCGCCCCGTCATTGCCACCTCGGTCACCATCAAGGAGGGCTCGCAGCTCAAGCCCCAGATCCAGTCTACCCAGATGGCCATTGAGAGACTGCTTGTGTGAGCAGAAAGCTCAGGATGGGGGTTGTAGGGTTAACGATGGGACGCCAGCTGCTTTTGTCATATTCATATTTTTGTAAATGGGACAGGCTATGATTTAATTTGTTGTCCTGCTTTATGTTTGATGTCCTGTCAGACTCATGTACAGAATATTCTATTTTGTGTCCATTTTGAAATGTTGGGACAGCATAGGCACAGAGAACAATGAGACAGGTATTTCACTGGATGTATAAATGTGAAGCATCTGGTTGGCGTTTCCACTCACTACCAAATATGGCGGGCAGTGGGAGAAGATGGATTTTGGGTGACATTCTGCATATTTTCTCATCGATTACACATTTAATCTCAATACAGTTTTCTGTTCCCAAAACTAGAATCTGTTATGAACAGAGTGGACTAAGTTTTGTAGACTTTACCCTTTGCAAAAGTTTAAAAACCGCGTTGTTTAGAAGGAGTGCAAAGGCGAGTTGAGTTATTGAACATACGCACTTCAGAGTAGGCGTTCCCTAATGGAAATATGCAGATGTTAGTAGAACGCGCCAATAGGATATCGCTAGTGTGTGCTTGGCTCTGCCCATTATGACGTTTGTTCCCATTGTAAACGACAAGCTGTGGTCTCTTGGTTTAGTTATAAAAATCTTTGGCATAGGTATATATCTGAAGCATGGGAACAAAATAAATTGTTTAACTTGTTATCATTACTATGTTGTAAATGTGCCAATTATATAAAGAGTTTATACGGGTCAGTTTACATAGGACGTCACACTAAGCATAGCAATCACACTGTTAGCTTTCCTTATGTTGACCGTTTGTCTTAAATTGGTCCGTCTAAAGGTGAACATGTTCATTCCAGTATTCGTGTTTCATTTGGGAAACTTTCCTACATAATAAAATACGTTTTGAAATGAAGATTATTTGAATATATACATTGTGCATGTATAATTATGGAAGTCTAGGTTAATATGATCCTTTTCATTGGAGCTTCCTGTTCAAGTTTCAGCATTGTACTTGCAGGAATCAAAGGAACCTATATGGGCAGATGGATGCTTGGGTAAAAGCAATGTGGCAAAATCTGTTTAGATCCTTGCATTTAAAGAGGGCACAAGATTAGCATGCCACTCTAGATTGAGATGCACCCAGAATAGTCAGATTCAATAACCATATTGGCATCCATATGCTTTTATTCAATTCACATTTCAATGCATGGTACAGGTTTGATCCACTTTTACAGAATTAAAATGACTATTGGAAAGCGTCATACAGCTCACTCAAAGTTACCCAGTCAACATTTACTAAGCATACCGATTAGACAAATATAAACTAAACCATATAACGCAGTCAAAAGGCAATTGAGAACAGACCTTCCAAATTTGCATGACAACAAAACACTTCAAACATGGTTGGCTTTCTTTTCACTAATTTGTCTCTGAAATATTGTTTCACAATGGATTCTTTGGCCAATAAAGAGCATCTTTTATAAAGGGGAAATAATGATCTTCCAATTGTAATAAAATGGGTCATCCTCAACCAAAGAAATCTAATAAATACAAAACGTCACATAAAAATACACTACGATGGTTGTGGAGAGAACATCTTGCTAAGTCACCGTTGTAAGGTGATTGAGTTCTACTAAAACACCCTGACCCCAAACATTCACATAACATTAAAAGAGAGAGGGTTCCATAAGTGGGTGACGGGTCATCCATCCTAAATGATACCGTTACCATGGACACAGTGACATATTGCCATGGCAACAGAATGGACCCATGCCGTTGAGTGAGTGAACAGGCTTTCATGGTGAAATAAAGACCACTTTTGTCAGGCTTGCCATTGAGGCAGTCACACTTCTGTCCTTCTCCATGGCTTAAGCCTAGAGGCGCAGTGACTTGGCAAGGTCAAGACTCATGATGAGACAGAATAGCAGCCCTACTAAGTTAGTTAGCTGCCCTCTGGTATTCTCTCTGGCACAGAGTGACTTCTGTTCAGCACCAGAACAACCAGGGACAGGTTGACTGTTTGGCAGAGATACAGTCAGAGCTCTCCAAAAGGTGGCAGTCTGACGCCATAGAAATGAATGGTACTAGGACCTCTATGTCTGGAGTACTCCATCCATCCATCTCAGTCCACAGAGAACTCGGTCTCCGAGGCGGTGCCGGGGCGGCTGCCCCCGTGGGCGTCCTTCCTCAGCTGCAGAGAAACACAGCTCAGCCAGCTCCGGCTGGTGGGCATCTCCCCCACGATCTCCCAGCTGTCGGTCTCCTCACAATACCGCTCGATGGTGTCGTGGTACCTGGCGGACAGAGGGGACAGGTTGCGTAGGCTCTGGTCAAAAGTAGTGCACTACATACGGAATAAGGTGCCATTTCATCAAAATTAGTGCTATATATATATATATATGGAATAGGGTGCCATAGGCAGCCCAGATACTTTTCGTATTCTCCTAAAAAAAATATAATATTTTATAGGCCTTGCACCTGCCAAATCAGGGTCGTATTCAGTAGGCACCAAACGCTTGTAAACCGACAAATGGGAAAAACTACATAAACTTGTTCAATAAGAAACGCTTGCTTTCATTTTCTGTTGAAAACCATTTTGCTATGGTGTGGCCTAATAAATATAATCAAGCTGAATATGCTTAGATAAGGCTTGACATGGCGCTGTCTTTTACCTGTCCCAGCCCTCCTCTCCACCCAGCACGTAGATCTTGCCGTCCACCACGGCCACACCGGGCCGGTAGCGCCTCTCCCTCATATGGGCACACATTGTCCACTGGTTACTCTTGGGGTCGTAACACTCCACCTTGTCTGTGTTCTCTGTGGACGCGTGCCAGCCACCTAGGAATGGAATACAGGAGAAAATCCTAATGTATTTTTCCACAGACAATGTGGAAATATCCTCTTGGCTTCAAACTAGGGCCTTACTACTTTTCTCCTGGTCAGGTCACGTGTTCAGGGAAAGTCAGTATGTATCAAGCATCTCAGAGTAGGAGTGCTGATCTAGGATCAGGTCCCCCCTGTCCATGTAAAAAACTGATCCCTGATACCTATGACGTAGATTTTCCCCTTTAGGGTGCAGGCAGCAGAGCCGGAGCGAGCGATCTGCATGGGGGCCACCTCTGTCCACACGGACGTTTTAGGGTTGTACACCTGGGCCAGGTCTGTGCCGTCACCATCCTCTAGAACAGCACCACCTAGGAGCCAGGAGGACACTGATAAGTTACAATGATCTAATATTAAAGATGACCTGTAGACAATTCAAACTACAACATAAAGCAATTACAGAAAAATAATATCAACCAAGCTGAACCTATAGTTGCTGTGACTGTCTACAGTAAATACATTTACATTTACATTACATTTTAGTCATTTAGCAGACGCTCTTATCCAGAGCGACTTACAGGAGCAATTAGGGTTAAGTGCCTTGCTCAAGGGCACATCGACAGATTTTTCACCTAGTCGGCTCGGGGATTAGAACCAGCGACCTTTCGGTTACTGGCACAACGCTCTTACCCACTAAGCTACCTGCCGCCCTATAATACTTTGCCTGCATTTATACAATCATCCCAATTCTGATATTTTTCCCACTAATTGGTCTTTTGACCAATCACATCAGATCTTTTTCAGAGCTGATCTGATTGGTCAAAAGACCAATTAGTGAAAGAAACATCAGAATTGGGCTGCCTGTGTAAACGCAGCCATAGAGTTCTCTGGAAGTGGGTGAGCAATGATCTCCCCTACCTGTGACATAGAGCAGTCCATCCAGTGACACCACGGCAGGGCTGGTGACGGCCATCTTGACCGACTCCATGAACTGCCAGGTGTTGGTGTGGGGGTTGTAACACTCTACCGAGTCCAGGCGGGAACGGCCCTCCCAGCCCCCCCACCGCAAACACATAGCCATCCAGCATCACCAGACCTGGAGGGGAGGGATGGGGACATATTAATGGAAGATCCAGCCTGCTCAACTTTAAACAGAGAGGATCATCCAATAGAAGTCTATCATCAAACAGAAGTCTGTCAGCACTCACAAATGATGTACTATATTGGCTGTTGTTTTATTCCATTACAGAAGTCATGGACGGGGACCTAACCTGTTAAGAAAGGTCACAAGTCCCCGGCTGTCCTTCTAACCAGTGTTATGTAAGATTTTTGTTTTTAGTGCTGACATGTCAGACAGTATGTTAAAATGGAGAAATAAATGGGTAGAATTGACTGAATTTTTACCTAGCTCTGAGCGGGCTACGTTCATGGGGGCCATCTCCAGCCAGGAGTCGAAGCAGGGGTCATAGCGCCACATCTCTCTGCTGGCCGAGCCATCAGGGAACTCCCCTCCAGCCAGGTACAGAGTGGAGCCTGGGGGAGAGAACAATGAGAGTGGAATAGATTAGAAAATAATAGTATAGAATAAGAATATCATAATTTGTCTATTCTGTGAGAAACTGAAGTGTGTATTTTCTTCATCTTATACTGTACACAATTACA
The DNA here is from genome assembly GCF_020615455.1 of Coregonus clupeaformis. Classification (NCBI taxonomy): domain Eukaryota; kingdom Metazoa; phylum Chordata; class Actinopteri; order Salmoniformes; family Salmonidae; genus Coregonus; species Coregonus clupeaformis. Next base: position 510,082 of record NW_025533600.1, on the reverse strand, counting down.
ATAAAAAGAAACAAGCCATTCTCAAGCATTATGTCAAATGTAACAAAGGTCCTATAACAATCTATAACATACAGTAGTAGGATCCATCTTATCACTAGGTGTTAATATACAAACTAAACCAAATGGTCCTCACCTGAAACCACCAGGCCGTGTTTACTGACAGCGAAGGGCAGGCAGGCCAGACTCTTCCACTGGCTGGTAAGGGGGTCAAAACTCTCCACGCTACGCAGCACCACCTTGTCGTCCTCTCCTCCCACCGTCACAATCACCTCAGCTGTCCCTGTCACAGAGAAAGGCCAGGAGAGACAGATGTCACTGGGAAGCCACAGGGGACTAGGAGCATCAGAGAGCTGATAATTGTATTAAAGGCAGTTGGTAGAACAATCATCCAGGCATGCCAGGGTTTGATGGTGTTTGTTTTAAATGCCGTTGTGTTTGCTTCGGAAAGTTCATTAAAGCGCTAGGCGTGTGGAGGAGTTTGAGAAGTGGGAGGTTAAATGTGTGTGAGTCCTTGTTTTTGTGCGTGACAGGGTGTATTTGGAGTGTGCTTATGTGTATGCGTGTATGTATCCATGCGTGTGGTACCTACCTGTGGACCTACGTGGGCGTGCCCGGGGGCAGTAGAGCTCTCCTCGTCGGTCCTGTAGCAGCAGGTAGTCCTTGGCCTCAGAGATGAGCCTCTGACAGCGCTGGGACTCCCGGACCACCTCCAGAGACTCAATCACATCGTGGATGTAGTACGGGCTGATCAGTGGCAGGCGGATGTGCTCCAAGACCTGCAGGGAGACATGGGTTAGAATAACTGGAGACACATACACTGAAAACAAACACACCCGAACTCACTGGACACATACACATAGACATGAGCAGACAGACACAGGCAGGCATCTCCATCCCACCTCTACAGTTTTATATACACATTAAAACACAAGGACATATGACCTAACCTTCAATTTAGTTATTTTAATTTAAAAGGTTAGGTCCTATTCCATTGTACCAGAACGACCTTGATACCTCCACCTTCCACTTAACATGATAGGATCGTGTAGGCTGCTGACCTCTGACCTATCCATAATGACACCGAGTCAAATCTGAGAAGCTCTAAATCCTATTGGTGCCAGGCTAGGGTGACACCTCTCAGGGCCCATGGTTACTACAGGACCAGACAATGGGGTTCTAATCCCTAACGTTTATGTAACGCTGAGTGACTAACATCTGGGGTCTCGGACAGTCAGATCTACTGGGGATCCCAGAGCTTAAAACCACACACAACACAGTCAACAGAGAACTGTAGGGAGGGGGCTTAGCATAGAGCTGGCCACAGATCGCCTAGATACCGCTCAACACACGGACAAATGGGGACCACTGCATTGACTGTTGTTTCCACGCTGACCTTTTCAAAGCTCTGCCTGCGGGTGGCACTCTTGTCCAGCCACAGCATGGTGGCCTCGAACACTGTCTCCTCCTTGGCCACGTTCAGGTGGTCGCTGGCAATGATCTCTGTCAGCTTGTCTGCACACAGAGACAGGAACTCTTCCTGGGGGGACAATGGACCACAGGGATGTGTTCATTAGGTTACACGACTGAGAACGTTTCAAAACGTTTTGACATTTAAAGTCCATGTAGTCTCTCCCTGTTTTAGTCTGGTTTCTTCTTTTTGGTGCCTAATGAACAGGCAAGGGGCCAGTCAGGGGAACAAAAGACAGTTGACTATGATGTCACTTCTCCTTTCTTTCTCACAGGCAAAGAATGGGAATGTCTAAACAATGACACATGAGAGATGTCCTCTCCTTCGTCTGCACCAACGTTCCCTCAAAGAAAATTGGGCACTGAGCAAATTTCAGGTTTGCGTTTACTGTGAACACTGAGGCTGTACCCGCTTTACGTTACAGTTTTAACAGTGGACAAGTAGACTACTGTGGCTATTTAATCATAATGTAGGCCTACCAGAGTGGTCTACCATCAAAAACAATGGAGAAAAATGCAATAACTTCCAATAACATTTTAACATAGAAATAGCTGTTCTATCATTCAGCCTACTGTAGCAGCCAATGTGTGGTGTTCAATGTAGGCCTACATTCCATGAGACTTTTGAAAAAAACATGCAGGGCTTAACATTAACCGATTATCCACTTGTCCTTCAGACAAGGAGGTAGCTGAAAATGTTGTGTTTGACGCAAAAAGAAAGTTTACAAAATAAAATGTATTATTATCCCATACCATTATTACAGAGAATCAGGCAAATTCTGCTACCCTCTGCCTACTGGCTACTTAGCTTATTCAAGACAGTTTCAAAATACAACACTGCCCCTTTAAGACATAAAAAAAGCTCTTTACCTGACTCGCTTTTCAAAGATAAATGCACACATTTTGTGCTCTTGTAGGAAGCAACCACTCCCCAATTGTCGACTAGAAATTTGCTATAACTGGGCTAATAACTCACTAACTAGCAAAGAATATTAACAAATGTGCACAGGTGGCTACATGCAGCTTTCGCTTTGATCTCAAAACAAGCCCAGTTCAAAGTGAACGGCACAGATCCATATATGACAATAGCTATTTGCGTATAGGCCTACTGCAGCTCTGATTGGTTATGGCGCACCGGTCTGTGTAGAGTACGGGCTGAGTTGTGCCTGTCAATGCAATAGAATCCTACTCAGATGCGCTCAGCCTACAACAAAATCTCTTGCACAGTTAGTTTTGCATACTAAGTCTTGTATAGTTTGTTTTGTTTCGGTATGTTACATTGAAAGTGGCTAATATTGCGTTGTTTCGATCACAATTCCCACAGTACAGCGAAACGTTGATAGTGTTAACTAAAGGGGAAAACTCTAGAAAGTTGCTTCTCTGCACGGTCTGATATTTATTCTGTGCTGCAGTCCGAGAGGAGTTTAGAGGGAACATTGGTCTGCACTGTTCTGAATTAACAAGACGGGTGAAACAAAATACCTCTCTGGGATCAGTGTTTAATGCAGCACAGATGAAGGAGAACAGAGGTGAAAAATACATTTTAACCTATTGAGACACCCCAGGTTTGGACTACACAACCCAGACCTCCCTTCCTATCTCACCTGTTGGCAGACACTGCCGAAGTGCTGGAGGATGTAGTCCATGCTGCGTTTCTCCAGCTCCCTGCAGGAGTGGGCCTCAGCGAAGCAGTGGATGCCCACACAGTTCATCTCATCCATCTGGCGCTCCATGAAGCGGCAGCAGGCCTCGCGCACCGCCATCACGTCCAGGAGGTTGGCCGCAGCCAGCAGGGCCTGGGGGTCACATGTCAATTCAGGACAATGACATTTGATTTCAAGACAGTCAACTCAGGAGATTGATTGAGTTTTTTACATTTATTTAGGAAATGAAAAGTGCCATTTACTGTATATCTGACTAGGAATTAAACTGACTTCAACTCTGGTGTACTACAACTTCCATTTAACAACTGCAACGCTAAACCAGAAGCTGACTACAAAGTGAGACTGGAAGACAATGGTTCTACCTCACCTGCACGTTGGCCTTGGAGATGACCACCTCAGCCGTGTAGGCGTAGCTGACCAGCATGCCAATCATCTGGGACTCCACTCCGTTGATGGCCACCCGCTCCTGTCTGGACTCCATCAGGTCTGTGGAGAACATGGCCTGAGGAGGACAGAGGGGAGGGCATAGCATTAGGAAAAGAGAGAAACAGACTCCTGCCAGTGGAAAAGCGCCAACAGCAAATGATCACATTTAAGTACTTCAGGTCTGCAGTGAGTGACAATATAAGATGCACTGTCATCAGTGAACTGTATCCATTCAGTAAATAGAATAGTTCAGGAGCAGGGGCATCGTCAGCTAGCTCATCCCCGTTGCACCACTGTATTGCACTCTGGGTCTCTGTAGTATAGTAGTTATAATAATAACCTCGAGGCCACCTACTTATATTAACGCACAGTCTGACTGTCCGGTATGAGTTGGTAAGTGTTAGTGGATCATACGCAAAATTGCCACAGCGGATTGGAGGACATATCCCCCCTCCAATATTCTGAACAGGTCGATTATAGAATAACAGGAAATTGTAGAATACCAGGACATTTGATTTAAAACTGCTAAATGTTCTCTCATCCTCATGGCAAAATGTGAAGAATAGCATGAGATGAGCTATAAAACAGCACATTTCTCTCTGCCCCATGGCAAATGTGTAGAATCGCAGGAAATGAGCTTTAAAACTGCAACATTTTCTCTCACCCTCATGACAAAATTTGTAGAAAAGCATTATAAAACTGCACTGCGTTAGTCCGGGCCTGTTCGGACGCACTGCTCCTCCTCCGCTGTCTATACAGCCCACTATATATTTGCGCCCCTCCCGCTACCAGTAAGTGAAGTATTACTAATTTACAGTTTCAATGGAGACTCTCCCTGACTCTCTTTCTCTCTCTCCAACAGGCATTCAGCCAGTCCTTAGTTCAAGTTATGTTTTAGCTCAACCTCCACCTGTAAACTATGAAAACTACAAAACTTGATAGTCAATGTATGATCAACTTAGTATATCATATCCTATGTAAATATTAATGTGCATCATTATAATAGTACTCAGTCTTCATCTTTTGTGTATTATTAATATTTGAAATACTTTCATTGATGATGGTGACTTATCCTTTCAAGTAGCCCTCAAGAGGCCAGGGCATAAAATCATGTCAGACTGTAGAATTGCAGGAACTTTTTTATATGTAAATATTCATAATTATAATAAAACTCAGTCTTCTTCTTTTGTGTCTTCTTAGTATTTGCCTCGAAATACCTTCATTCATGATGGTGCTGACTTATCCTTCCACTTGTACTCAAGAGAGGCATAGTAAGTCATGTCAAACTGTGCAGAATTGCAGGAAATGCCTTTTAAAATGTCCTAAAACATTCACGTCTACTGTTTTTCCCCCTGAATATCTACACCACAATTTAATTTACATATACATTTTAGCAGATGCTCTTATCCAGGAGCAATCAGGGTTAAGTGTCTTGCTCAAGGGCACATCGACAGATTTTTCACCTAGTTGGTTCAGGGATTCAAACCAGCGACCTTTCGGTTACTGGCCCAATGCTCTTAACCACTAGGCTACCTGCTGCCCTTGTAGTGTATGCAACTTTCTATGTCTGCTCTTGGACAATATGGTTTTGTACTCTTTTCCCAATGATAACTTCAACACTCCCTGAGGTGATTAATATAGTTGTACTGTACACCACTGTCCATACCTGGAAGTAGGAGCTAAAGGAAGCCAGTACGATGCGGTGACAGGGGAACTCCTGCCCCCCACAGCACAGTGTCACATCACAGAAGGCATTGTTGAGACGTAGGCTGTTCAGACCCTCCAGGACCTTGTTGGGGTGCCTGGCCTCCACGAACACATAGTCCTCACTGTCCAGCGAGGCCAGGGGAAAGCCAGAGTCCTCGATGACAGGAGATGGGGGCAGGAAGAAGGTGGCAGAGGGGGATGTGGCCGAGATGTTCACAGCAATGATTTCGGCCATCCTTTCACTTTAGTCAAGTCTGTAGGGGAGGAAGAGGCAGATAGACAGTAGGCTACAGTGTCTTTAGCCAGCAGATCTGACCCACTTGCTTACAGCTGCACTAGGGTCGGACAGCATTCCTGTGTAGATTAAGACACTGCGGAGCCGGCGCGAGAAATGGCTCGGAAAACATACCTCAATCCAGGGATGAGAAATGTGTTGTACATGTAATTTTCCCAGCATCCCAACTGTTACACCGACCTCATGCTAGTTAGCGGTAGCCACAGCAGCCATTATGGAATGGCATGGTGCGTTGAACAACCAAATGGCTGCTGTGGCTTCTGCTACCTAGCCATAATACCACTCCAGTGACACTTTTTCCAGAAAAACTAGCAGTCGTGCAATCTTCTCGGTGGAACAGTTTGGATAATGGGAAAATTCAGAGTACAATGAATTTCTCATCCCTGGATTGAGGTATGTTTTCCGAGCCATATCTCGTGCCGGTGCCACGGTGTCTTAAAGCAGATTTATACTTGATCCGACAATGCAGTCGGGAGGCTCCATATGAAGGGTGTGACGCAATAACGGAGCCTCCGGAGGTCTGTGGAGGCCAAATCAAGCTCCGTACGGCGATGCCGTGCGCCTCCAAAATGTTGTAATTATGTGAATAATAGCTCTGCATTGACATGATTGGTTGGCGGTATGTCCTGTATAAACACAAACTCCCTTCCCTGACAACAGCTCTGCGAATTGCAAGAAGTATGAATGCCCTGACTTCTTCAGAGCCGCATCGCAGTAAATGCTGTGTTTGACTGAGCATGCAGTCTTTAAATCGACACAGGAATGCTGTCCGACCCTAGTGCAGCTGTAAGCAAAACGGTTGGATCTGCTGGCTACAGTGTATTTTCCCCCAGCTGGCCTGTCAAGAATCCTTTCAGTCCTGTCAAGAATCCTTTCAGTCCACTGGGGCAACAGTCTCCTGTCATATACTGCCCTCTCCATAACAAATATAATATAATATAATATAATATAATATATATATATATATATATATATATATATATATATATATATATATATATATATATATATATAAAGAGGTGGCAGTGAGGGAATTCATAGCAGCATCACAAGTGTCTAGTACAATTTCAAGACCAGATAATGCATTCCAGTTGACACAACATATTGTAGTAATGACATTTCCCCCTTGTCATGGCAATAACACAATTTTCAACCAAAGCAATAATTATATTTGAGGAAGCAAGCTGAATCTCTCGATTGAAATAGTGCATTGAAACTCAAATTAGAACACTACAGATGCCATTCATGTGACTAATCACAATGAATGTGATTAAAAAACTAACTAGCTAGTTTGTTTTTGCCGAAGATTTCTGGAAAGCGCTGACTGACACTGCTGACAACTGCTAAGTTAAATGATGATCGACACTTGCCTCCTAAAAATTGTCTTTACTGCTCAAATTCTAAGACAGCAGACCGTGCACTTCTACCCTGAGATCGTGGTAATATGTTACATTACCTGATAAACATTGCCGTATCAATAGAACAATCCAAATTTGTCAGGTCTCGACCGATAAAATTGTTTATCAAGAGTCGTGACCACCAGACGCCATGTCTTATTTTCTCTCTTTTTGAAGTACAGCAAAGTAAAACAGAGCTCCTTATCGCCCCCTGCTGTTTAGGTTCTCGAAGGTCCTTGCTTGGTTACGCATTTACATTTTTACATTTTAGTCATTTAGCAGACGCTCTTATCCAGAGCGACTTACAGTTAGTGAGTACATACATTTTTCATACTGGCCCCCCGTGGGAATCGAACCCACAACCCTGGCGTTGCAAGCGCCATGCTCTACCAACTGAGCATGTAAGGTTACACCCTAAAAGGTTGATCCATCATGTACCTGTTCAAAGTATAATGTAATAAAACACATTTTGGGTATATCAGTTAGTCATACTGTATTTTTTATCTAATTTGAAGCTCCACCTAGGTGTAACTCGACAAAAGATGTAACTCCACATATTATCACCAATAGCCATAATACCACTCCAGTGACTCATGGTTACATCAGAGATAAACTTTGAAAATGTCAGTGGTGATCCTATGCAATGTCTGACATAGTCTGATTTCATATAATGACCAAAATCTGCACACTGGTACATACAATACTGGTTGTAGTCACTTACAGTTCAGGTGAAAACAACTATTCAGATTTTTACATTTTAGTCATTTAGCAGACGCTCTTATCCAGAGCGACTTACAGTTAGTGAGTGCATACATTTTTTCATACTGGCCCCCCGTGGGAATCTAACCCACAACCCTGGCGTTGCAAGCGCCATGCTCTACCAACTGAGCTACACGGGGCCTTACTAGAAAGTTTCATAAGGAAAACATTTTAGACTTAAGTGATACTTGATCATCCTGACCATGACAAGTTGTCCACCAGACACATCCCATGTAGATAATTGGCATGAACTTGTCTTCTCCCTCTCTCTGTGTCCTCTCCATTGTAGCCAGAATCAAAAGCTTTCCGTCTGTGCTGCCTGCTGGTGCAGGTGACTCCTCTTCCCTTCATTGCCTGGTTGACTGGGTCAGAAGAACCTCCTGACCGTGGCCTGCTAGGATTAATTCTGTCTGCCTCTCTATCATACGAGCTATGTGTCTAATAAACATTTAAGATATTTTTTTAATTGGGTGGCAACAAAGGCTAGATTCACATTACTAGGGCTCAGAGTTTTTCCTGGTCAGGTCACGTGGTAAGGAGAAACTCATGGCACATTACAGTTCTGCATGGTATTTATCTACTTCATCAGTGATTCAGCAAGTGCCAAAAAATCCATAGTCAGAGAACATTAATGCATGCAACTCATATGGAATAATTTCACAAAATGAATTTTTAATGTTGATACAAAGGAATAAACAATAATTCTTTTCATTGTTCCTGTGTAAGTGAAATAGAGAGATACCCTTTGATCAACTGATTAAAAAACGTTATTCATTTTGGTTGTCATAAAAAAATCTATCAATGTACAAATCACAGCAATTAAAATTCACATACAAGATGGCACAACTGAATTAATCACAATGTCGTCACCTTTCTATCAATCATCAAAAGAGGGAACAAGAAAATCAAGATCAGAACAGTTTCCATTTAATAGGCTCTTACATTACATCATTATTCAAAATTAGTTGTGTGTTTCTCAGAGACATGCCAATGAGAGCATGCAGCTCAAATGGTGTTTGAAATCTGGCAGTGTTTCTTCCTTCTTCCTTCATGAATTGGTATTGCAAGATGGTGGTGGTGGTTGTGGTGGTATTATTGCCACTCCATTAATCTAAATGGCATTCCTGCTCAGTTCAACCATCTCCCATTTTCTCGTCACAGTGCCAGGCTTATCCAGCCTATTGAACCCCATTGTTTTGGGGTAATCAATGCTAACGTTAGTCTGCGGCAGCTATAGCAAAGTAATGACGGGCTGCAGTCTCTCCTGGCCCATTGACTAATTCCAAGATAAGAGAAAGATTCAAGAATTTGTCTTTAAAGGATAGAAAACCAGGATATTTATTTCCACTTCAAACTCTCAACTTCTTTCATTCAAAGGTATTGTCACTCTACATCCTCCTACTTGCATCCATCCTACTTGCTCCATTCAGCCATATTCAACCACCTCCAATATCATAATTTAATCACAGAAAGCTGTCCTTGATGGCGCCAGGTTTCTCCAGTGCACTTTTCCGGCGAGCGGCGGCTTCCAGGATCTTCTTGCGGGGCCCCAGTTGGATGCGGATGCCCTTGAGGTCGTTGTCGGAGCAGAGCATCAGCGCCTCCAGGTCCAGCTGTTCGCGGGTGAAGGCTGGGGAGAAGTCTGGCAGGGAGATGGATGAGAGGAAGGCGTCCAGCGGGGAGGTCTCCTCATCCTGGTCGTCATCCAGGCCTATCTCCTCCTGGTTCCAGGGCAGGTCGCTGTCCTCCTCGTCCTCAACAAAGCCTGTGTCCTCCCCTTCTGTGTCGAACCCCTCCCTGCGGATGAGGAAGCCCAGGTTTTCATTGTTCCCGCTGGGGAAGTCATCGGGCTCTATCCCCATCTCCATGGAGAAGTTCTTCCTGAAGACCATGTTCCCCAGGCCGGGCCGTTTGAAGATGGACTCCTTGGCTCCTGGGCCATCTCCTCCCTCGTCATCGTCATTAACTTCATCATCCGCAAATCTTCTAATCCCTTGGTCCTCTTCCTCCTCGATCTCGTCCTGCTCGGAGAAGACGCCCATGAACTCGGGCTTCCCAGAGAGGGTGCCGTTCTCCTGCTTGACGAAGATTACGTTCCCATCCCCTCCCACCTTCTCCGTCGTTCCTTTATCCTTTTTCCCGAATACCCTCTGGAGCGTCCCCTTCGACCGGGCCGTGAGCGAGCCCGAGGTATCGGAGGCGATCAGCTTGGAGAACTGCTCGTTCACACTGTTGATGGTGCCTGTCTTGGAGAACGACGGAGATGCCATGCTGGCCTCTGACACTGACCCTCGGTACATTTTATCCATCTTGCTCTGGTGTCTCTTCTTGACCCTCTCACACAGCTTCACCCGCGTTTCCGCCTCTTTGGTGGCCTCCTTCTTCAGCCTGGCCACTTTCTTGGCGTTCTGGATGGTCTGCTGCGATGCGGCGCTGTCCAGGAATCGCACGCAGTCCATGCGGTCGCGCGATGCTGCCACATCCATAGCTGTGTGGAAGTCGTTGTCCTGGGAGAAGAGGTTGGCGCCAAAGTTGACCAGGAAGCTGAGGATGTGCATGTGACCGTTGGTGGCGGCGTGGTGCAGTGGCGTGTTGCCCCAGATGTCGCTCCTGTTGGGGTCCCCTCTGGAAGAACACAGAAACATCTGTCAATCAATCAACCAACCAATTAACCAACCAACCAATCATACATTTCTAAGACACAAGATTGGATCAAATATGTTTTATCTCTGTGACTTCTGTTCAGCTTTGGCTTATCGTTGTAGGTGTGTAAGGTATGCAGTTGGACAGGTTTTATGTTGTAAGTCAAAAAGTGAGTACATGAGTACATGGACAAAGTTGCACAGCTGCGAAGGAAAGCCTTTGTTCAACTAGGAACACTGACTTTGGTACATTTGCTTTTGGATTATTCCACAGTTTTTCTGTGTGTATTGTTTCTCTAAACGCTGATATGACAGTATTGATTCCTGATTTGAAGTTATGGAACTCATTGTCTTGATAATTTGTGTAATCGTAGGCAGTTTTTAAGTACACGTAACTGTGGATCATTTGGCCAATATCGCTTGTTTATTGATGGTGCTGGCAGCGCCCAGTCGGAGGTTTCTTTCTCTTTCTACTCTTGGATCTGAACGGGTCTCTAGGATCTGAACCGGCACTGGTCTGTTTGTGTCTGTTTTTCCACTGGCCTTTTCGGAACGGGTCTGACTGTCCTCGGGTCCATTCGGAACGGGTTGCTGTTTTTTAATTTATTTTAGATGCATTTCGGGTCGGGTGGGAAAGCCACGGATCCATTTCAGAACTTTTTGGACCCGTGAAGACCTCTACCTCAAACCCGGTATCAATGTTGAGGATATGAGAATGGAATGGTTTAGACTCCCCCACCCAGGCACTGCTGTCCATCTTTACCAATACGGAAGAGACAACTATAAGGATCAGATGGTCTCCTACAGGGGAAGGACAGCACTGTTTAAAGATGAACTGAAAAAAGGCAACACCTCCTTGAAACTGACCAGGGTACAAGGCAATGATGGTGGATTTTTGCAAATGCTTTACTAAGGCAAAGTCCGGGTATGATGATTTCACCGTTCAAGTCCGTATTAAAGGTAAGGTTTCATTTTCTGTCAAATGCAATAACCTATACAGTCTACCTCTATAACATGTATTTATTTTCTCAAAACCTCACTTCAGTATTTTAAATCCTGTCTACCCTCGTGTCTGTAGCTGTTGGATCCCAGCCAGTGATCTCAATTGAGGCACTGAGAAGGGTAGCCATTGTTCTGAGGTGTGAATTTATGGGCTGGTATCCGGGAGAGTGAGGGAACCAAGGGAGCCAAATGATATGGTTGGTATCCAGAGATATAAAGGAACACTGAGGGATTCTACTCTGCCAAACTAACAGCAATCGATTTTCTATGTATTGTTCAACAGAGCCAAATGATATGGTTGGTATCCAGAGATATAAAGGAACACTGAGGGATTCTACTCTGCCAAACTAACAGCAACCGATTTTCTATGTATTGTTCAACAGAGCCTGCTCAATGAAATGATGAAGACAGAATTTCACGTCCCTAGTCAGCTTTTCCGGTGTGTTAAGTACATATATGAAGATGAAAATCATGAAGGGATATTTTGAGGATGCTCTCTAGTGTTTATCTTATTGGTTGCTTCTACTGTGATTGGACTATCTGTGACCATCGTCCGTCTAAATATAAAGGATCAAGTTAAACAGCAGTCAGATGACAACATTCAGGAAAATGAAAACCTCATCAAGGAACTACTTGTAGTCAAAGATGAATGCATTTTAGCTCATGGTGAGCGAAGGGGTCTCATTCAGGAGAGGGATCACATCGAAGAAGACCTCAACAATCAGCTGAAAAACCTAACTGAGGAGCAGGATCAGATCAAAGATGACCTCAATCGTCAGCTGATTGTACTCAATAATCAGTTAGACTTTGTGTACAGGAAGGGGAGTCAAGATCTTGAAACCATCCAAAAACATGCAGTGGATGTGACTCTAGACCCTGATATGGCACATCATCGTCTCATTCTATCTGAGGATGGGAAACAAGTGGAACATGGAAACATACATCAGACATTGCCTGCCAACCCAGAGAGGTTTGATACTTTTCTCAGAGTTCTGGGAAAGGGGGGCTTTTCCTCAGGGAGATTTTACAATGAGGTGCAGGTTAAGGGGAAGACTGAATGGGATTTAGGAGTGGCCAGAGAGCCCATCAACAGGAAGGGGATGAGAACAGTGAGTCCTGAGGATGGATCCTGGATTTTGTGGCTGAGGAATGGGAATGACTACATGATTCTCACTAACCTCCCTGTCTCGCTCTCCCTGAGAGAGAAGTTCCAGAAGGTGGGGGTATTTGTGGATTATGAGAAAGGTCAGGTCTTCATCTACAACATGGAGGCCAGGTCTCATATCTACTCTTGTTAGGCCTACTGCTGCTAGGTAGCTCTCTCTGCTCTCTCCCTCCCCTCTGTCTGTCCTTGATTGCAGGAGTGAAGTCTGGTGTGCGGGAGTCAGGGTTCCAGCTGCAGCTCATTCACCATAATCACCTCAGCCTTTAAGACCCGGTCAAACTTACCACTCATCGTCAGATCATAGTCAAGACGACCATGTTAGTCTCGCTGCCGACTCAACCTGGTTATTTTGCTCTTTGTGTTTTTGGTCTGTTCTATTTACTTTTTCTCCTGTGCCACAGATATTTGGAACCTGACTCCTGCCTCCGCTTCACTCCTGCCACCACCATCCTGCTCTCCAATACCGGACCTCTCTTTTGGACTCATCACGGACACTAGGACATTACGGTACCACACCTGCCCTGATCTGGATCTGTTACCCTCCCTGTAACCTGGACTTGCTCTTCCCATATATTTGGAAACCTGGACTTTGAACATTGTAAATAAACCTGTTAAAACTTCTATGGCTTCGTGTACTTGTCTGCATTTGGGTTCTTATCCAGTTAAGTCATAACAGTATGATCTGACCAACATGAACCCAGCAGACAGTAGCTCGGATACCACCCCAGAGTGCACTGAAATTTGGACTGCCATAGCCAATCAGGGCATTTTACTTGGCCAACATGATACCCTGTTTAAGACGATTGCTGAGGACAGTCAGGTGCTGCTTAATCAGGTTCAATTACTCACCAATCAAGTGTCTGCCCTTACTACCCCTTCAGCCCAGATCAGAGAGCCTTTTGTTCCTGCTCCAGAGCGCTATGACGGGAACATGGGAACCTGTGGCGATTTTTTGACTCAATGCTCGTTAGTGTTTGAACAACAGCCCCTCACCTACGCCTCAGAAAGAGCCCGTATTGCCTACCTTATTAACTCTACTAGCGGTTCCGCTCGTGCCTGGGGATCCGCGGTATGGGAGAGTCAGTCGGACATTTGCAACGCTTACGTTGCCTTCACCACGGAGATGAGGAAGGTTTTTGACCACCCCGTACGAGGCAAGGAGGCTGCGAAACGGTTGTTCTCTCTTCGACAGGGGGCTCGTAGTGTGGCGGAGATGGCAGTGGAGTTTCGGACTTTAGCAGCAGTGAGTGGTTGGAATGACGAGGCATTACAAGGAGTGTTCATCAATGCTTTGTCTGAGACTTTAAAAGATGAATTGGTGTCATATGATGAATCGGCTACGCTGGATAATCTTATTTCACTCACTATCAGGTTGGATAATCGGATTCGGGAGCGCCGCCGGGAGAGGAGTGTTAGTTCCAAGCAACCTGTCTGTCATCAACAAACTCCTCCCTGCATCTTCCCCTACGGAGAAAGCCGTGTCTTCCCGAGTCGATACGAGGAGCACTGAACCCGAAGCCATGGAGGTGGGTCGTGCACGGTTGTCCTCAGAGGAGCGTGCACGTCGTATTCAGGCTCGGGTCTGCCTGTATTGTGGAGAAGCTGGTCATTTCGTTCCTTCCTGCCCAGTTCGTCCGGGAAAAGGGCCGGCTCATCATTAATGGGAGAAGTTTTGGTGAGCCGAGCAGCGGATTCTTCCTCTTCTCCCCGCATTCTGCTCCAGGCATCCCTCCAGTGGCAGTCCCAGAATTTCTCTGTTAGTGCGCTGATTGACTCTGGTGCCGACGAAAGCTTTTTGGATAGAGAGTGGGCTCAACAAATGGATTTGGAGACTGTTCCTATGGACTGTCCGCTGCAGGCTAAGGGTCTAAATGGACAATTGTTGACCGTATTACCCATCAAACTGTTCCTGTTTGTCTTAGAGTGTCGGGAAATCATCAGGAGAACATTCAATTCCATATTATCGACTGCCCACAGACACCCCTGGTCCTTGGTATCCCCTGGCTCATAAGACACAATCCACACATTGATTGGGTGACAGGTAACATTGTTTCATGGAGCACATTTTGTCATGTGAATTGTTTGTGTTCTGCTCAGACTCCTGCCAGTACTGTGCCTCAACCTCCACTGGAGTCCATGGATCTCTCTGCTGTCCCTGACGCGTATCATGACCTGGCATCCGTTTTCTGCAAACACAGAGCTACTTCTCTTCCTCCTCACCGGCCTTACGACTGCGCCATTGACCTCCAGCCAGGAGCCCCGCCTCCCCAGCAGTCGCCTGTACAATCTCTCCCGGCCGGAGACGGAGGCTATGGAGAACTACATTCGGGACTCCTTGGCGGCAGGTATTATGTGTCCTTCCTCGTCACCTGTAGGAGCGGGATTCTTTTTTGTTGCTAAGAAGGATAAGACCCTCAGACCCTGTATTGATTACCGTGGACTTAACAACATCACCATTAAGAACAAGTATTCTCTGCCTTTGATTAATTCTGCTTTTCCCCTCCTTCATGGTGCTACCATCTTTACGAAACTGGATCTACGAAATGCGTATCACCTGGTGCGCATTCGTAAGGGTGATGAATGGAAGACTGCCTTCAACACACCCTTGGGACATTTTGAGTATCTGGTTATGCCTTTTGGGTTGTCCAATGCCCCTGCTGTTTTTCAGGCACTAGTCAATGATGTCCTTCGGGACATGTTGAATCGGTTTGTTTTTGTCTATCTGGATGATATCTTGATTTTCTCAGAGTCCTCCCAGGAACATGAACTACATGTGCGCCAGGTGTTGCAAAGGTTGTTGGAGAACAAACTGTTTGTGAAGATGGAGAAATGTGAATTTCATGTGTCTGAGACCTCTTTTTTGGGTTACATCATAGCTCAGGGGGAGTTGCGGATGGACCCAGCTAAGATCTCTGCTGTCACGGACTGGCCAGCTCCCTCTACCCGCAAAACAACTTCAACGATTCCTGGGGTTTGCGAACTTCTATAGGAGGTTCATCAAGGACTACAGCCGCATTGCGGCGCCACTCACCGCTCTCACCTCCATCTCACGACCGTTCGCTTGGAATGAAGGGGCCGAATCAGCGTTCGAAGAACTGAAACATCGCTTCGCCTCGGCTCCCATTCTGATGCAGCCGGACCCGACCGCCAGTTTGTCGTGGAGGTGGATGCATCCGACACTGGGGTAGGTGCAGTGTTGTCACAACGTTCTCCTGAAGATAACAAACTGCATCCCTGTGCTTTTCTCTCAAGGAAACTTTCTCAGGCAGAGAGGAATTATGATGTTGGCAATCGTGAACTGCTCGCCGTTAAGCTGGCTCTCGAGGAGTGGCGACATTGGTTGGAGGGGGCGGAACAACCCTTCATCGTTTGGACGGATCATAAGAATCTGGCTTACCTCCAGTCAGCGAAGCAGCTCAACCCCCGTCAAGCCAGGTGGGCACTATTTTTTGGGAGATTCAATTTTTCTCTGTCTTACCGTCCTGGGTCACGCAACGTCAAGCCTGACGCCCTGTCTCGTGTTCATTCGGCTGTTGATACTGGTAGTAACCCTGAACCCATTTTGCCTCCTACCTGCAGTATTGCAGTCATCACATGTGACATCGAGGGGATTGTTAGACAGGCTCAACATCATCAAGCTGACCCTGGGAGGGGTCCTCCTAACCGGATGTTTGTCCCTGAGTCTGCTCGCTCCCAGGTACTTCAGTGGGCTCACTCGTCTCCCCTTACCTGTCACCCTGGAGTTTCGCGGACCCTTGACTTTGTGCGACGTAAGTTCTGGTGGGCCACGATGGAGGCGGACACTCGAGCCTTCATTGCTGCTTGTACGGTATGTGCACGAAGTAAGAACTCCACCCAGGCCAGCGCTGGTCATCTACGACCTCTACCTATACCCAGCCGGCCCTGGTCGCATATCGCTATGGATTTTGTCACTGGACTTCCCCCTCGTCTGGTAAGACTGTCATTCTTACGGTGATTGATCGTTTTTCTAAGTTCGCTCATTTTTTGGCCCTACCTAAACTGCCTACTGCCAGAGAGACGGCTGATATTTTGGTTGAACATGTGTTCCGCTCTCATGGTCTACCCACGGATATTGTCTCTGACAGGGGTCCCCAGTTTGTCTCCCAGGTGTGGAAAGCTTTCTGTAAAGCTTTGGGCATTACATCCAGCCTGTCCTCTGGATATCACCCCCAGACCAACGGGCAAGCCGAGAGAGCGAACCAGGAGATGGAGACCGCTCTTCGCTGTGTCACTGGGTCTAACCCTGGGTCATGGAGCTCCATGCTCCCCTGGGTGGAATATGCTCATAACACCTTGACTAACGCTTCCTCTGGTTTGTCTCCTTTTCTGTGTGCTCTGGGTTATCAACCTCCCCTGTTCCCTTCCCAAGAGAGGGAACTGGCGGTACCCTCGGTGCAGTCCCACATGCGCCGCTGCTTCAAGGTCTGGAGGAAGGCCAGGGTAGCTCTGTCCCGAGCTTCGGCGTACATGCAGAGGCAAGCCAACCGGTCACCGGTCCCAGGCTCCCGGTTACTCTCCTGGTCAAGAGGTATGGCTGAAGTCACGGGACCTTCCATTGAAGGTGGAGTCTAAGAAGATGGCGCCTCGTTTTATAGGACCGTTCAAGATACTGTCTATTGTTAACCCCTGCGCGGTTAAGCTACAGCTTCCTGCCTCCCTACGGGTTCATTCCACCTTTCATGTTTCCCAGATTAAGCCTGTGTCGGTTAGCCCTCTGTGCCCGCCCTCTCGTCCCCCTCCTCCGCCCAGGATCGTGGGTGGGGGTCCGGTCTACACTGTCCGGCGACTTCTGGATGTTCGCCGCCGAGGTCGTGGTTTCCAGTACCTGGTGGATTGGGAGGGTTATGGTCCCGAGGAACGTTCCTGGGTGCCCAGGAGCTTCATTGTGGATCCTGCTCTGGTCCGAGAGTTTCATAGGTTACATCCCGATAAACCCCGGCCGGCCGCCAGGTGGCGTCCGTAGAGGGGGTACTGTTAGGCCTACTGCTGCTAGGTAGCTCTCTCCTCCCTCCTCTGTCTGTCCTTGATTGCAGGAGTGAAGTCTGGTGTGCGGGAGTCAGGGTTCCAGCTGCAGCTCATTCACCATAATCACCTCAGCCTTTAAGACCCGGTCAAACTTACCACTCATCGTCAGATCATAGTCAAGACGACCATGTTAGTCTCGCTGCCGACTCAACCTGGTTATTTTGCTCTTTGTGTTTTTGGTCTGTTCTATTTACTTTTTCTCCTGTGCCACAGATATTTGGAACCTGACTCCTGCCTCCGCTTCACTCCTGCCACCACCATCCTGCTCTCCAATACCGGACCTCTCTTTTGGACTCATCACGGACACTAGGACATTACGGTACCACACCTGCCCTGATCTGGATCTGTTACCCTCCCTGTAACCTGGACTTGCTCTTCCCATATATTTGGAAACCTGGACTTTGAACATTGTAAATAAACCTGTTAAAACTTCTATGGCTTCGTGTACTTGTCTGCATTTGGGTTCTTATCCAGTTAAGTCATAACAACTCTTTCACCGGCTGCACCTTCACTGAGAAAAGATATCCCATCTTCATCCCCTGTGGTAAAGATGATGTTAAAAACTTAACCCCACTGATCATCTCTCCTGTAGACGATACTGACACTGACTGACTCTATAATGGATGTCACTGCCGGACCATTTTGAACAAAGCAGGGCAAATTAACTGTTTTAAGAGTGATTACTTTTGCTTCTCAGTTTGAGTGACCTGTAATTTGTTTATCATTATATCTTTTGCATGGAGGTTTACAACTTCGGGAGAAATGTAAATTCAAACCGTATTATTTGTGACAGTGAATAACGTGAAACGTGTTTTCTGTATTTTTAAGGTATTTTTAAGGATACTGATCATCTCTCCTGTAGACGATACTGACTATAATATTGTGAAAAACCTATATCTACACAGTCTATAAAACGTTAGGAACACCTTCCTAATCTTGAGTTGCACACCCTTTGCCCTCAAAACAGCCTCAATTTGTTGGGCATGGACTCTACAAGGTGTTGGAAGCATTCCACAGGGATGCTGGCCCATGTTAACTCCAATGCTTCCCACAGTTGTGTCAAGTTGGCTGGATGTCCTTTGGGTGGTGGACCATTCTTGATACACACGGGAAACTGTTGAGCATGAAAAACCGGTGTGCCTGGTACCTACTACCATACTCAAAGGCACTTAAATCGTGTGTCTTGCCTATTCACCCTCTGAATGGCACACATACACAATCCATGTCTCAATTGTCTCAAGGCTTAAAAATCCTTCTTTATCCTGTCTCCTCACCTTCATCTACACTGATTGAAGTGGACTTAACAGGTGACATCAACATGGGGTCATAGCTTTCACCTGGATTCACCTGGTGAGTCTATGTCATGGAAATAGCAGGTGTTCCTAATGTTTTGTCCTCTCAGTGTATATAGCGATGTATACATATTAACACAGATGTCCATATCAACCTGTATCTAACAATGCAATATAATGAACAACACTTAAACTAATTAATGAGTCATTAATTGATGTTGTATAATAGTATTCCTATAAATAAATGAATGAAAAAGCCCTGTCACCAACGCTATACTCATGAAGTACAAACCAACCCTACCTTATGGGTTAATTGGTAAGCCATTAAGAATGAAAGTCCTCCCTATGTTCCATCACTACCTCTATAAAACTCCCGATTGCAGTATCTTAGCAACAGGTGATCATAAAACCGAGTTTGTTGCAGTACATCCCACTGCTGACGCCCAACATGGAAATACGCTGCTATGATCACAAAGATGAAATTTGGGTCACAGAATTTACCACTGCCAGAGTATGATAGACATCATTCCAACAATTTTGTAAAAATATACACTGAGTTCAATGTTGTGTAAACTTCATAATCCATTGTTAGTGTGCTTCAATTAAATAATCAAGCAATTGGTCTTGGTTGTCATCTTGACAGAAATAAATAAGAGAGATGAAAATCAGGTCTGTTTTTTTCCTGCAGTATGAAAGTAGGGGAAAGCTGTTAGGGAAATGAAGGGCTCTATTGTTTGTCATTAATTACATGATTCCCCTTGGCTGATTAACTATTTGGCTCTGCTCATGGGAAAATGTGGTCTAAAAGGCTGTGGGGGGACGGTTTCAGAGTGGCATGCATGTGTAATGCACAAAAAGAACATGGATGAAATGTGACATGGACATACAGTACATTGTAGAATATAGTTAAAATCAGTCACTATTTGAGGACAATGGTTTTAGTTGATAGAGAAACCTATGAGGTTGAGACCCATGAGACACAGCTAACGGCACCTCTCTCACCTTTGAATCCTGAATGAGGATAGTCTCTAGTAGGTTTATGGGCATCAGGAATGAAGTGTTGGGCATTCCTTCTATCACATGAATTAACAATAAAGCCCACCTTTGCTCTTCGATCAAGTGTTTGTTTTGGAAACGAGCAGCAGTCCTGGGAATATGATCAGCATTAGGCCACTTCCAAACTTTTATCCTTCAACTGCAGAAATGTATCCCTCCTAACAAAACATGTGTCATCAATATTAAAGGAGATCAAATATTACAGTATTCATTGGATTGGTACTATAGGTTTAGTGACTATTGTTGTAGGTTACTGGAGGAAACCTTTATTATTGTGTTTTAGCAACTCATCAATGTAGATTTGCGATTGGAAATATCAGTCTTCATATGAGGAAGAATTCAGAAAGGTACTGACAGTAATGGACAAGGACTACATCTAGGAAGATGTCAAAAGGCCAACCATAACCTATAGCTTCTGTCCTTCCTCCTTGTGTCAGGCAGAGTTTCTGCTATTTTTTCATTGGATTAAAAGTAAATTGATCTAAACATACATAGGGTAAATTAAATCAAAAGAGGTCCAAATAAATTCACATTCTAATAGTTTAAAATGAGTTAAATCAGTTATGAGAAAAATCATTTCTGAATTTGGTTTCAATTGATTGTCATTAGTGATTGTAAAAACTTCACAATAGGCATATATTGCTAATATGCCACTAAAAAGCTTTTGGGGTGTTAGGAATGGGAAGGTAGGCTATGACTTCTGAATATCAATTGCACTCACCCTCGGCTACATATAAGTTGAAGGGCCTCGGCGTGTCCATGAAAAGCAGCCCATAGCGTAGGCGTCATCCCGTCCTCGTCCGGAGTATTCAGGTCTTTCCTGGTGGCCTCTTTCAAGAGGTCCAGGTAGCCATCGATCGCTGCTTTGTGGTACCTAGACATGTTTACTCTGGGTTTAGAACACTACACTGTGAAAAAAGGCACGTCTTTTAGCAGAAGAAGTCTGGCATTTTGTTCTTCCTTCCAGCACGTTGGAGCGCAACAATTGCGCATTGGAGATGTGAGTGGTTTGGTCAGAGCGCTGGGCGTCATCATATCCGTGGAACTCACTGCCATAAAACAAAAGCAAAGTCCATTTGCGATTTTCATGCTGTCCCATTGAGGAAATTCAATAATCTACAATGGATATGCCGAGAGAAGTTATTAGGCTACTGTATAGGCCTAGGTTACAAGTTGCTAAATGATGGAATGGCAATGACAGAGACAATATATAGTCAACATAGGCTCAATGAATTGTGCATCTATATCTCAAGTAGGCTTTTATTAATAAAATGTAATGAGGTCATAAAACAGGACAGTGGCCATACCTGGCTGGGCGCGACAGCCGTATATAGGGAGGTCGTTATTTGCAGATGATGGGGCCTCATGGAAGAGGGGAAGAAATGTGCCATACATAGTCAGGAAGGTACAGGAAGCAATTGATGAGGTAGAGCGGTGGGCATTAATGTGGGGATTCAGGTTCTCTATAGAGAAAACTCAAACAGTGTTCTTTACCAGGAGGAAGGTGGGAGATTAAGTATGCTTGAGGTTATGTGGGAGAAACTTGGAGAGGGTGGGGGCTTTCAGGTTCCTTGGGATATACTTTGACACTAGACTGACCTGGGCAGAACACGTTGAGAGAGTGGTGGGAAAGTGTAAGAAGGTGCTAAATGTGATGCCCTGTCTGACGGGGAAGGAGTGGGGGGCTGGGCGTTCCTCATTGAAGAACATGTATGTTGCATTGATCCGATCTGTAATAGACTATGACAGTATAGCATATGGTTCGGCAGCCCGGATCTCATTGGAAAGATGTCATACAGGGACAAGGACTCAGAATATGTAGTGGGGCGTTTCGGACATCCCCAGTGGCTGCATTACAGATGGAGATGGGGGATATGCCATTGCAGGTTAGGAGACAGCAGCTGGCAATGAATTATTGGATCTACCTACAAGGACGTCCTGCGAAAGGGATTTTACAGGCATGCTGGGAACATGACAGAACACAAGCTTTGGGTAGGTGGGTAATACCCAGGCGAAGGAGATGGGACTGTATGGAAGGGAGTTTAGCACAACGGTAGCTATTTCTGTAAATCCACCATGGCTACTCCCGCCTCCAGTAGTTGATCTAGAAGTGTTGGAGAGACTACAAAAAGATAGGGAGAGTGTTGATCCATCTGATTTGTTTAAGAGACGTCTGGATACTGTGTATCAGGATTTTGTGGCCATTTACACAGATGGTTCAAAAGATCCAAGGACAGGACGTACTGGGTCAGCATTTGTAGTGCAGGAATGTGGGATGGAAGTCAGGAAACGTATTACAGATCATCTGGCTGTATATACGGCCGAGCTGATGGCCCTACTGTTGGCCTTGCAGTGGGTAGAGGAAGTCAAACAAGACAGAGTAGTTATTTGCTCTGATTCATGTGCAGTGTTAATGAGTCTCCAGTCCTTTAGCTCACGTAGCAGACAAGACCTGCTTTATGAGGTGCTACAAACCCATGGAAGGATTCAAAAGATGGGTATACAGATAAGATTTACTTGGGTCCCAGCCCATGTGGGGGTGGAGGGGAACGAGGCAGTAGATGTACTGGCTAAACAAGCACTTAGTAGTGGGGATGTTGAAGTTGAAGTTTCAATGAGCAAGGCAGAGGCAAAAAGACTGATATATACTGTGATGGTGCAGAGATGGCAGGAGCAGTGGAATAGAGATAATAAGGGAAGGCATTTATTTCAAGTACAGAGGAAAGTCGGGGAAGGGAGGACGGCAGGAAGGGACAGAAGAGAGGAGGCTATTTTTTTAAGATTAAGGGTGGGACAGCCAGTTGAATACGACATTAAATGTGATAGGAAAGCACCCAACAGGAAAGTGTGATTATTGTCAGGAAACAGAGACCGTGGAGCATGTATTGCTACAGTGTGAGCAGTATCAGAGGGAAAGAGAGAGGATTAGATCTAGTATGAGGGAGAAGGGGATACAGGAAATTAGTTTAAAGAGTATATTGAGTAGAACGTCATTAGATATAGTCTCAAATATTTTGTTATCTTTTTTAAGAGCAACGGGGCTGGTAGGTAGGATTTAGATTATCCGTCTCTGGCCCACACTCCAGTACAGTAGGTGGCAGTAATGCAACATAACGTTGGATGCCAACCGCCGATAAACCCCACTGAAGAAGAAGAAGAAGACACAACGAAATTTGCCTTGTTTATGGCACTGTCAGAGCACACAAAAGTCACTCAGCCACTCAACATGGAATGACAGCTGGTAAACTTACTCCACCACAACCAGTCTCACGGCGAAACTCGACCACCGCTTGTTTGAACGGGGTGCACTGCGGTCGCTGACAGATTTGGCTTTAGTACTAGCTCGAAGGTCTGCGGCCCTAAAGAATCAGAGATGTCCGACAATGCTGCATCGGCGATCAGCCTTCTGTCGTATGAGACACTGGTACACGCCGTGGCAGGTGCAGTGGTAAGGACATCTCAATGTAGTTTACCTATGCATGAACAGTCCTTTTATAATAAGACTTCTAAAACGTTCGAATAGCTACACTGAAATGTCACAACCGGTGCCACTAGCTAGTTTGTTAGTTAGCATACTGTGTCAGATTGTATCAACTTTTTGAATTTGTCGTGTAACTTAGGTTTAACTATCTCATAATGCATTTGTTTCTAGGGTAGCATGACGGCGATGTCCGTCTTCTTTCCTTTGGATACAGCAAGGATCAGACTTCAGGGTGAGTTGTAGAGTAATTGATTATCAGCAGTCAGTATATACCACCATCTTTGTTGTCAGTGTGGCCATACTTGTCTGCTATAACGTTGGACTCTGCACCCAAGGGTCAGTGAGTTCATAAGGAGATGAGTGATGGATATATAGAAGTGGAAACATTGACAAGCGAGACCTTACCACTGCATGAGCATACCAGAGCTGCAGACTACTTACAATGTTACAATAATACAAGAAGGATAACACTCCCTTTCCTGCCTTCGTTTTCTGTTGCAGTGGATGAGAATCGGAAGTCCAAATCCACTGTCATTCTACTGGCTGAAATAGCAAAGGAGGAAGGCCTGTGAGTATTGTATGGAACTGTACACATACTTTAATACAATTTATAATCCACATTAGTTTGATTTGAGTAGTTGACTGGAAAGGCAAGCTGGCCTCGTACCACTGCATACAGGGCTTCCATTGTGCTGTTGTACCCATAGATCCAGAATAGAGTAGTAGAATGGCATTCCTTTTAGTTCAAAGGAATGTTCCATGATATGTCCATTCCACCCATTGTATTTCTATGACTACTTTTATGTGTCGGGACAGGAGTTTTTCTCAGTCAGATCACATGCACAGGAAAAACTCCTTGTCCTGGGTTCCCATGGCCCAACGACTAACTATGCTGATTTCCCTGGTCTCTCTCCTCTCCCCTCCCAGGTTGTCTCTGTACAGAGGCTGGTTCCCAGTCATCTCCAGTCTGTGCTGCTCCAACTTTGTCTACTTTTACACCTTCAACACGCTGAAGCAAGTCATGGTGGGTAACCAGGGCCGGTCCAGACCGGGCAAAGACCTCCTCATGGGCTTCATCTCAGGTAGGAGGACCAAACAGAGACCTTTTAGTGGTAATGGCCAAATTGTCACTGTCAACCATTTCAAACCTACTGACACCTATTTAGATGGACTCTATCATTGTTGCAGTTATATTAGGGAACGGGAGTCTGAGAGGCGATAAACAGAGAGATTAATTGAAGAAAGCAGATTTGACCTCCATATTGAAATGTATTTAAATGTCTCTCTGTTTCCCGTGTTTTGTTTCTCCCCCAGGGGCAGTGAACGTGCTCCTGACCACGCCCATGTGGGTGGTCAACACCCGGCTCAAGCTGCAGGGGGCAAAGTTCAGGAACGAAGACCTCCAGCAGACCCACTACAGAGGCATCTTTGGTGTGTGTCTGTCTGTTTTTGCTATTCACTGTTGTCTCTTTTCAGTACCAATAAAATTGTGACTTACTATCATCATACAATGTGTGTGTTTTCCATTGCAGATGCTTTCTCGCAGATCATAGCCAGCGAGGGAGTGGGGACTCTTTGGAACGGTACACTGCCTTCTCTGATGCTGGTCTTCAACCCTGCAGTCGTGTTCATGTTCTATGAAGCCATGAAGAGGAGAGCAGGCCGAGGAGGGAGGAAGGTGAGAGAGGGAAGGAGAGGAGGAGGGAGCCAGCTTTGACACCTCTGTGGTGTATCTGAGTGTCAGTCATGCTGAAAGTTTAAGCCTTTGTTTTGTTTTTGTCTGCTCCTAGATTACATCAGCAGAGATCTTTCTCATTGGAGCTGTGGCCAAGGCCATCGCTACCACGGCAACGTACCCCCTGCAGACCATCCAAGCCATTTTAAGGGTAAACAAATACACATGCACACTTGTATATATAAACGCACACACCTGCTAACTGAACACTCATAGCAGTGTTTCCCCTATGTTACCCATCAAACAGTGTCCAATATCATGATCACGTGTCCTGCTCAGTAAAAGAAGTCCATCATATTTCCTGTACCCACAGCTCATTTTGTTGATTAAACTACTGTCTTTCTCTCCCCCCAGTTTGGGCAGCACAAAGCTGAGGGCAAGGGAGGTCTACTGGGCAGCCTCCGAAACATAGTCTACCTACTTATGGACAGAATCAAGTGAGTAGATCACACACACAATGGAACTCTTGCATCTCAACAGTCTGACTACAGCAATGTGGTTGGACATTTTCAGACCGTCTTGTGCCAATGAGTGCATCTTGTGTTGATCCATCAATATGTTCCCTCCCTGTCCTCTCCCCTGCAGGAGGCATGGTGTGCTGGGCTTATACAAAGGCCTGGAGGCCAAACTGCTCCAGACGGTACTAACGGCAGCACTCATGTTCGTGGTGTACGAGAAGATCACCGCAGCCACCTTCAAGGTCATGGGCATCAACAAGAAACTGAAGCACTGAGGTGTGAGCTAGGACACCTAGCCCCTAGACCTCAACCTGCACTGGCTATACAACAGTGGTCACCACCCACCCTGGTCCTGGAGAGGAGCTTGTAGGGTGTGTGCGGGTTTTGTTCCTGCCCAGCAATGAAACACCTGGTTCAACGTTCAGATTGACCTATAGATATTACCGAAAATCTGGAACTTGATTCAAGTGTGTTAGTGCTGGGTTTGAACAAAAGCCTACACACCTGTCTCCAAGATGAGGGTTGGTGACCACTGGGCTACAGACTCCCCATCCCAACCTCCCTCTCCTCATTCCCAACATACATCTCAACCAGAGATGGTCTGTCTCTCCTCTCTCTTCCCCTTACACTCAGGGGTTTATTCCACATACAGTATTCACACCTGCCTTCCCTACGCTGCCACTATGGGTGAATCTCTCTGGAAACGGTTGTACGTGGTCTTGTAGGAGGTGGCATAACTGTCTGGCATATGCATTCTGTGGCAATTACTAGGATTACACTTTTTTATTATACCTGAATGAATGGCATTACATTTGAATCTTTTTCTACTGTCAGTTATGCTTTCTCCACCCCTATTACTTTGGAGTGCTGATAAGAACTATCAGCTTTACTAGCCAACTCCTTTTGGTTTAGACATTGACTTGCCAAATAGTTGTTTGGCAAGCAGATGCCAAAAAGTGTTTCTGCTGTAGTCAACTGACTAGTAACACACAAGCTAGTTAAGAGCAATATTCTCAAGAACCTTGAGGGCTTGAGTGAAGCATCAAGGCATTTGCACACATGACTGTATTATATTTAAAACTCTGTATATGTCACAGTGCTCCTTCAGCCCTGCATTAGGACCACTGTGAACCCTTTCCGGAGAGATGTTACTGCTCTTGAAAGGTAGGTGTTGATTTCTCAGCTGGCTGTGACAGTTTGGTGCCTATGTGCTGAATGGCCAAGCAGATCAAACAAAGGCTATCTGTGGTACTATTGGC
This sequence comes from Coregonus clupeaformis, assembly GCF_020615455.1. Classification (NCBI taxonomy): domain Eukaryota; kingdom Metazoa; phylum Chordata; class Actinopteri; order Salmoniformes; family Salmonidae; genus Coregonus; species Coregonus clupeaformis. Next base: position 483,231 of record NW_025533600.1, on the reverse strand, counting down.
ACAGGACAGAAAAAACATGGGATGCTATGAGAGTTTTGTATGACTTGAGTTTCCTGAGTCGTCATACATTATGTCCATTCGCGTCCAATACAACAAACATATCTTGGCTTCAATGACTTACTAGAAGGGGATCCCATTTATTAATTTTTTTACTACTGTGTCATAATTACCTTGTATTGCCTTTAATGAAGCCAGTTAACCATTCCTCACATCAGTCTTATGATTTAATTCAGAATACAATAACCATTATTCTAAGTGCTTCTCTTATTTAAAGGAGTTTTCCCCAACCACCTAACAAGGAAAAACTCTGGGCCCTAGTTATTATTAAAATACTGATTTACCATAGGATTTTAACCTAGAAGAACATCTGCAAGACAAAATATTTATTTAGGGTGTCAGTATTAGATGAGTGTTACGTCATGTTTCACAAAACTGTTCAGTCAGTTTTACCAGTTTTGCTGTTCAACAGGTTCGTGTTCATTAGGCACCAACCGGACTGAAACAGGGAGGGACTACATGGACTTGTCAAATAAGAAACTCATTTTCATTTTACGTTGCATTAACGTTTTCTGTTGCGTGCCCTAATGAACATAACCCAGATGAAAAGGAGAGTTGGTTGGGTCTATCTAGAGAAATTTGATAAATACTTTTTAATAAAACAGAATATTTATTTTTGTAATATCAAACCTATTTAAGTTTGGACAAATAATAAAATATTCTTAATCTCTAGATGGTGCTTAACATTTTTTCAAATCGAAACACATACTATGAATTTTTCCATGCTATCTTGGAATATATCTTGTCTACTTTACTTGCACAGAACATGTGAAGGGGTTTATATTAAAATCTAAACTAGTTAAATGAAAATGGGCCAACTAGAAGAATCAATACATGTACATTTGGGAGGGATAATTATAATTGCACTGCAACATTTTGAAACCTATGTGATGTTCTCATGCATTGTCACTGTTCACTGGAATTCTTGAGATTGTACTTTCTTTATGCCAAGTGCCTCCAAATCTAGGAACTAGCAACTGTGATGGACCAGATCTGTTGATAGCACTGTAAAGATGGATGACACACATCGCATACTGACTGTGCTGATTTTTAACAAAATTTAATGAATTAATGTACTTATTTTCAGGACATGATAACTTATTGATATACCCATGGGGTTAATAATAATAAAAGGTTTGATTGGGAAATGAAAAATCTTGTTATGGAAATATTGTTCAACAGTTTGAGCAGACACTTCAAACCGCAACTGTTACATTCAAATCACTGAATTTTGTAATTTAAAAAAAGATACACATCAGAGATGAGGTGAAAAACGTAAATACATCACTTTAAAAAAGACGGCACAACCCATCAGGAAATACATGTTTTCAACCTGGACACCATATGTGAGAATGTCCCAAAAGCTGGTTTGTGAATGCTGATCCACACTATATAACTCAGCCACTCTGGGAGGAAAATGGAAGTTCAATAAAAGGGGTTTCTTTATAGTCGTCAACCGACCGGTCAGAACCCACCTACTCCTTCAGGGTGCTTGGTGTGTTTCTACCTCATTATCATAACAGGTTTCAGTGTTCAAGTATTGCTTGAAGTCCATACTGGTCTAAGGTGAAAACCTGGGCCTGTATGCATAAAGCGTTTCAGAGTAGGAGTGCTGATCTAGGCTCAGTTTTGTCAACTAAATCATAATGAATGGGATGAGGGAACTGATTCTAGATCAGCACTCCTACTCTGAGACACTGTGAATACGGGCAATTGTCAGGTTTGTTCTGAATCAGGTCTGAGGTGGGTGGTGGTGGTGTGTCTCACGACTGGTTGAACTGGTCATCTCCCTGACGTACCAGTCTGGTAGGAAGGAGTACTGAGAGTCTCTGTGGATGGAGTAGGTGACGTCTCGGTGTGGATCCCATGAGAACAGGTGCACCACCCTGAGAGAAAGAAATAACATAGTTAACTAGAGTCAGAACGTTTCTAGGGAAACTCGACTGCATGCAATAGCAAGTTCTCTTAAGCTTAAAAAAAAAAAAAAAAAAGTACTGTAAAAAGATTCTTGACCATATCAAGCATCACCTGGGATTGTCTTCTGTGACCACACTCTTCACGAAGGACAGGAATTCACAGCAGAAGTTCATGCAGACAGTTGGCTTCCAGCAGTTGGTTTCATTCTATATGAGAGAATAGAGACGACCACTTAGGACAAACACGCATGCACATTGTTTTTAAACTCACAAAATAGGCATCCTATATTTCTCAGACATACTGGGTTTCTGGTATGAGACTTGTTACAAATGTGTATGTTCTTTTTCACAAGAAAATAAAACACGAACTGTACCTTGATAAGCTGAGATATCTTGGAGATGTGGTAAGTCTCCACAGACACAACCACTCCGTCATGATCACGGAAACCGGCTACGATTCGCGGCACCCCAGGAAGAAAGGACTGGGCCCACCACTTTAGTAGTTTAAACCTGGATGGAGAACATACACAAGAGAAAACACACATTTTCACTCTCTTGGGAAAATGTTCAAACTGAAGAACAACCAACCTGTGTATATTCATCAGCCAGTCTTTACCTGACAGTGACAACAGAGCTGGTTACTGGGCAATTCCATGGTAACAGAATTACGCTGAGACTCTGATTTTTCACTTTAAAATGTATGTATAAAAAAAACAATTTAAAAGTTTAACAAACCATTCAACTCTATGCACAAAGACTACTTTAAGAATTTCCACAGAAAATGTTACAAAAACACATTTACAGGAAGAACTGTGCAGATACAAAGTTTGGTAACAGAATAAAACTGAGGAAGATTTTACCGTAATTATGTTACCAAACTTTGCACCTGCACAGTTTTTCAAGTAAATGTTTTTTTTTACTGTGTAAATTGTTCAATATAGTCAGTGTTCATAGAGTTGTAGGGTTTGTTAAACTTTGAAATCAATAGCTTTTGTTTGGTATACATTTTAAAGTGAAAAATCTGAGTCTCAGCCTAATTCCATTAACATGGAATTGCCCTACTGCAGATATCCAGAGATATAAGATATAGATGTGCAATCATCTCCATAATAGGGCAGTAGGGCTAGTGTAGAGTGTATCTGGGATAGATTACCTGTGGAAGTTGCTGCGTTGTTTGGGGGTGGAGATTTCCAGTGAGGTCTTCATCTCGATGTAGCAGGCTGGAGGAGACGGGGCCTTGGGGTCTTTGTCCCGACAGTCCACCTCGCCAGAGAACAGCAGTCTGTGCTCAGCTAGCCGGGTCTGGACCACAGTGCAGAAGGCCTCGTTGGTGTTCACAACCCCACCTGGATCTGGAAGACTCCGGGCGTCATCTGAAAGAAGATTAGAGACATTTCAAAACCATCCAAGGCTTCCAACTAGCATCCCAAGTATGAGAAATATCATGCATGTCTGGGTGTAGGTTATTCAGGTACTGTACACCAATCTCAAGTCATATTGATATAAAACCATCAATAAAAACGATCAGCAATCAACCATCTGAAAGTAGTCCACCACAACATAACTCAGTGCATACAGCAAAAGAGGAATACAAGAAGCCATCCTCTACCTGCACAGGTGTACTGTTCAAATTTGTACCCCCAGTACATCATCTCCTCGTGCCTCTCGGTGCGGTTCTCCCGGTCCCGGCGTGCAGCCTCGGTCTCCACCTCACTGATGTACAGTGTCCCCCCCATCCTGGTCACAGCCAGCAGCCAGCCCTCCCGGGTCTCATAGGGCGTGGTCAACAGCTTGGTCAGGTGGCCGCGCCATGTCACAATGTCTACACCTAATGCACTGGTAGGAGAGGTCGATCAAAGAATACATGTCCGACAGAACACAATATAGTCCCAGTCATTCCTGGTGACTGGGAATCACAGGATTGACTGAGGATATTGAGTGTGTGTATATTGAATATTGTGTCCATCACAACTGATCCCATTCTGAAATGTTTATGGCCTTGATGACTGACGATTAGTGGGCCTATATCTGTATAACTAGACAGAAAAGTGTTGCTATTGATGAATATTGTATCAATCAAAATAACATCTCTTAAACTGCCACTAGTGGTGCTTACCATGGGGAAGAAGAAGCAGCTGTGTCCTTCGACTGCAGCTTGGACCTGTTTGCCAGGATCCATCTGAGGATGTGGTCCAGTTTCTCCTTCACCCTGTCGTCCCTCTTGACGAAGCGGCCCCTGTACCCGTCCCTCAGGTCGAAGTTAGGACAACTCTTCTCTGGCTCCATGTAGTAACGCAGCTGCCGGGCGTCGTTGAAAAACCTGCGCTCAGAGTCCAGGGAGAAATTTCCCACCTCCACAGGCTGTTTGTATAAGGGGAAGTCTCTCTCGTACAGCTGTCGTTGTACGCTCAGGCTCTGGGTCGGGGGGCTGGATGGAGGTGTTGAAGGGCCAGCCTGGTGATGGTTCTGATGACCGGGTCTGAAGCGCTTGTGTTGGAAATGACCTCTCCCACTGTCATCCATGTCTCTCTTGAATGTTGACTGGTGGTTGTCGTGGTGATTGGAGTTTGGATGTTGTGGTCTGTGGTGGGACTGGTGGCGTTGGTCCATGGTGATCTAGGAAGAGACAAATATATCTGGTTATTAACAATTAAAATAACAACCTCAGTCTGTGTCTGACTCAATCTCTTCCAATCTTTCCTTTTTGTATATTACTCCTAATTAATGGCCCAGTGCAGACAAAACGTGAAATTAAAAAAATGATAATGCCCTTTTAGCTGTTTGAAAAGACCGCCTGAAATGTCAGCTTGTTTAGGTGGGATGGAGTTTTAGCCTGCCTGTTGACATCACCAGGCGGTAAATTAATTAATAAACCAATAAGAAAGAGACTTCCAAACCTGGGGCAAAACAGACGGGGTTGGCTTAGATTGTTGACAGGAGGAAGGATGGCGGAAGCAGACACTGATGTGGATTGTGAATCTAATGGCGGTAGAATCAAGGTGAATTTGAATATTGTCCAAAAGAATGGAAAACAAAGCAAAGTAGTGTACAGTGCTGAGAATGTCCCTTCGTACCTAGTAGGAGTACGGTTTGTTAATGATGAGCAGCTGATCGGATTACCAATTTTGAAGACTCCATTTGATATATCCAAACTGGTGGAGAGAGTGCTGGGTAAAGTGAAGGCTGTGAGGATCACAAGAGGCGGGCTTGTTTTGATTTTTTGTACTTCTGCGGATCAGAAGGAACGTGTGTTGCGTCTCACCCAATTTGATACGTTTCAAGTGTCGTGTGTGTCTCTTCAGAACAGGGCACCCCTCAAGGGGTTAATATCTAGCGTCTCGTGGGAAGTCGATGTTGAAGAGATTAAAAATATTCCTGGAGTGATTGATGCACGTTGGATGAATCGTGTGGTGAATGATGAAAAGGTGAAGAGTATCTGTTCTTTTGTTTTGTGATATGGAGTCTCTCCCTATGCAGTTGGGGTATATTAACTACAGAGTCAGAGGATTTATCCCAAGACCAATGTAGTGTGATCACTGTAATGCTTTTGGACATGTTTCAAGTGTTTGCAGAACGGAAAAGCAGAGATGTCCAAGTTGTGTAAAAGCTCATGTCATGTGTTTTAAAAGTGATGTAAATGTTGCAATTGTGGTGGGAACCATGAAGCCACGTCTTTGGAATGCCCGACAAGGGTGAAAGAGAATGAGGTGGCCAAAGTCAGGGTTGTCCAGAGCATTTCATATGGAGCGGCTGTTAAAAGGGTTGAGGGTTCGAATGGTGCTCCTGAAGAGTCCATGGTGGTGGATAGGCCTTCACTGCAGGCTGCAGGGGTTGCCTTTCACCAGCAGGACCCATATATTGTAAAGGTTAAGAAGGTGGACTTTGTGGCCTATATAGCTATGGTGATTAATAGCACTGCCAAGGTGGAGAGAAGGTCCAGGAAAATAGATATCATTGTGGATGCGGCGGAGGAGTTGCACGGAGTATTGTCACAAGCCGTACCACCCTCTCAGGCCTTAGTGCTTGAGAAGGGAGATATTGAGATTTGAAGGAAGGAAGAAGTGGGAGGTTTGGTTTTGTCAATGTACCATTTTTATTTGGGTGGATTAAGTTTGTTTTCCCTATCACGTATGGATTTTGTTTTTCAACCATTCCAGCTGGTGGCGGCAATACACCTTTTGGGGTTCTAGTCCGCCATAAAACCCACAGAAGAACAACATGAACAAGAAGAAGAAGAGTTCCAAACCTCTCTGCCAATAACAGCTAGTTTTCCCCCTCTCCACTCGTAGCAAAATTCTTGCTTGAGAAATGTATCTTTGCTAATAAGCTATTTTTGTTTCTATTTGACCATTTAATTCAAAACAATCACAGTAAGGTACTTAATTGTTACTCAGAAATGATTTGATATTGAGATAAAAAAGAAAACGTCTGCATTGGACCTTTAACTGATCTGGAAGAACAGGATGGAGAGCCAGAATGGGTCAATCACATTGCTTTCTCCAATTATTCATGGGCACTGCAGTCTTTCTAGAAAATGTTGAAACATTGCTCTCCTTTGGTATGCAAACCACAGAAGTAGGCTAGCTAGCTAGCTACTAACATACAGTATACACCAATGACACACAGACCCACAACACACACTGGACCCACCCTTTCGGCCACTGCTGTCTCATATGACTAAATTAGGTAGCTATGTGGGCTAGACAGGTAATATCACTGTATTGGTTATTACATCAATGCTGTAGATGTTACATTAGACGTAATAACAGATGTTTTATTTATTATTACACTACCCTCCAGTCAATGAAACTTCAGCTTTGCGAATGCATGGCTAGTAGCAGTCTAGCGAGCTAGTTAACGTTAGCTAGCTAGCAGTTGATGTAAATGCACAGTGATATTAGTAGCTAGCTGTTGTCTTCAACAGCATGCATGCTACATTATGTTATTCATGCTGCTTTCTATGTTTTGATAAAGCAAAGCCGATACAACCCATTTTGCAAAATGTTAATTTACTCACCACCGTCTTAATAGCTAGCTAGCTACTTCTGTTTTGCGGGATGTGTAAAAGTTGACCCCGACCGATAGGTGGCGGTATGTTTCGGAGTTGGGTGCTGTCTGTTGTCATTCTGACAGTATAATTTTGGCCGGTGTATGTTCAAACGATTTGAAAATCTTGTTTGACGAGGAGTTGCTCCAACAATGCTTACTTTATGTCAGGTATGGACATCCATTGTATTGCTAGTGAATAAATAATAATAGCCTTATTATAAAGTTTACTCCAGTGAAATAAATGAGCTTCTAGCCATTTGGCTAACGTTAGCATGCTGCTGTCTGTGTCTTCATAACAACAAATAGCTACTGTAACTAGCCACTAACGTTAGCAGTCCACAACGATTGTTAATGTCAATTTATGTTTCCATGCCTCTCAGTTATGAACAGAAAACGGGCCCTTATATCAGACACGTTTAAAGTGAAGAAACGAAGAATTGGCAATGAGAAGCAGTTTGGAGCTGTCAACAATGGAGAAGGTGCCTTTTCTCAAACATAAATGTAGCTAGCTTGCTAAATGTGTCAGTGTTTAGTATGTTTGACTTGTTGTCCGTCTCCTTTGTTGTTCCTGTCTTCTCCCAGAGGGACCACTGGACGTCAAAGCCACCCTGCAGGACCTTATGACATTATTCCCACGCAAACTCTTCAATGACGCCCTTCCACAAATTGTCCTAAAACACCAGCTCTACAGCATACACAATGATAGGACCCAAGTGGACAGGCAGCTGGTAAGCCCAATGAATATTGCTGGAGCAGTGTTCTTCAATCCTGGTGGTCTCAATCAAATATGTTAGTACTGGGCACGAACAAAAACCTCCACACCTTGTTGGTCTCCAGGGCTGGGTTTGAAAAACACTGCTAGTCCTGGTGAAATATTCACATTTGTTGTAAATTTAGACTTGGTTGATCCCTCTATATCAGGGGTGTCAAACTCATTTTAGCTCAGGGGCCACATGGAGGAAAATCTATACCCAAGTGGGCCGGACCGGAAAAATCATGGTATATATAACTTAAAAACAACAACTTCAGATTGTTTTCTTTGTTTTAATACGATCAACATACAACATAAAGCTGGAGCCTGAGGACAGTGTGTCCAAAATAGTACAAGCACAACATCACTATTAATCATAAAACACCTCAAGTTATTTGAAAGTTCTGAGGACAAAGAACACACAAACACACAATGCCTCAGTGATTAACAGAACTGTTTCACAGATCACAGAACTATATCAGGGTGTCATTTCTCAGGCAGAAATGTAGATAAAAATAATGAAATCCTGTTCCCCAAACAAGTGCAAGAACCACAGAGTCAAGAATAGGTTAAATATACAAATAAAATAAAAACAATTAAAAACAATAGCACATCAACATAAAAACATATAAACATAAAGCTGGAGCCTGAGGACAGTGTCCAAAAGCACAACATCACTATTAATCATAACACCTCAAGTTATTTGAAAGTTCTGAGGACAAAGAACACACAAACACACAATGCCTCAGTGATTCACAGAAGTATATCACAGATCACAGAACTATATCAGGGTGTCATTTCTCAGGCAGAAATGTAGATAAAAATAATGAAATCCTGTTCCCCAAACAAGTGCAAGAACCACAGAGTCAAGAATAGGTTAAATATACAAATAAAATAAAAACAATTAAAAACAATAGCACATCAACATAAAAACATATAAACATAAAGCTGGAGCCTGAGGACAGTGTCCAAAAGCACAACATCACTATTAATCATAACACCTCAAGTTATTTGAAAGTTCTGAGGACAAAGAACACACAAACACACAATGCCTCAGTGATTCACAGAAGTATATCACAGATCACAGAACTATATCAGGGTGTCATTTCTCAGGCAGAAATGTAGATAAAAAATAATGAAATCCTGTTCCCCAAACAAGTGCAAGAACCACAGAGTCAAGAATAGGTTAAATATACAAATAAAATAAAATCAATTAAAAACAATAGCACATCAACATAAAAACATATAAACATAAATCTGAAAGCGTTGCTCAAACTGCCGTAACAGTCCCGTTATTTTATCTTTGAACCGCTTCATGTCTGCCACATGTTGGGTCGCGCACACATTTTTCTGACAGGGGAAGTGAGCTGCATCACCACCGGCAAGTTGCGTCTCCCACAATGACAGCTTCAACTTGAAAGAACGTATGCTGTCATAATACTGCGTGACAACTTTGTTGCGCCCTTGCAGCTGTTTGTTCAAGTTATTCAGGTGCTCTGTAACATCCACCATAAATGCAAGGTCCTGCATCCATTCTGCGGAATGAAATTCTAACACTGGTTTGCCCTTTTCTTCCATGAACTGTTCAATTTCTTCTCGTAAATCAAAGAAACGCCTCAGCACAGCACCTCGGCTTAACCATCTTACCTCAGTGTGGTATGGCAGGCCATAGATGTGGTCTTTCTCTCTGAGAAGGCTGTCAAACTGACGGTGATTCAGGCTTCTGGATCGGATGAAATTAACAGTTTGGATGACCACCTTCATGACGTTATCCATCTTTAATGACTTGCAACACAAAGCCTCCTGGTGCAAAATACAGTGAAAAGTCAAAAAATCACGTCCTCCATTTGCAGATTGCACTTTCTCTCTGAACTTTGTCACAACGCCTGCTTTTTTCCCGATCATTGAGGGCGCACCATCTGTAGTCAGGCTGACAGCGCGGGACCAGTCCACTCCGACCCTGTCCAGCGCGCCGACGAAAGTGCGGTAAAAATATCAGCTGCTGTCGTTGTATCTGTCATCGGCACCAACTCCACGAACTCCTCGGTGACGGTCAATGTGTCATCAACTCCGCGGATGAAAAAATGGCCAGTTGTGCAACATCTGTAATGTCCGTGCTTTCATCAATTGCAACTGAAAACGCAATAAATGACTTTACTTTTTGCTTCAACTGGCTGTCCAAATCCACTGAAAGATCGGAAATCCTGTCTGCAACTGTGTTTCTTGTCAGGCTGATATTTGCAAAAGCCTGCCGCTTTTCAGGGCACACAATCTCCGCTGCCTTCATCATGCATGTTTTTACAAATTCACCCTCACTAAATGGTTTTGAAGCCACTGCGATTTCATTAGCAATGAGGTAGCTAGCTTTCACTGCAGCGTCACTGATGTCTCGGCTGTGAGTAAACACAGACTGCTGTTTCTTCAGACCCGCCAACAGTTCATTCACCTTCTCTCATCTCCGCTGTCCTTGAAAGTTGTCATATTTGTCGGCATGAAGACTCACATAGTGGCGACGAAGGTTATATTCTTTCAGCACTGCAACATGCTGTGAACACACCAAACATACAGCTTTCCCATTCAATTCCGTGATTAAATAGGATGACCATTTTTCTTGGAACACTCTGCACTCTGCGTCCACTTTTCTCTTTTTTGACAGAGACATATTGGGGCAATGAGGGTGCCAAAGCACATAATGTTAAAAGTAGAAGCCGTAATAAATATCGAGGGCAAAACAAAGTAGCTCATTGGCTGCACGTGCTTGACCTACTTGCTCTGCCCCGGTATAAACAGTTTGCTTGCTTAACACAATTGCTATTGCGCCATCCAGTGGACGCAATTGGAACAGCAGTTTATTTTATTGAAAAATTGCAGCGCATTTTTATACTTTACAAATGTTTTATTTATTTTTTATTTTTTTTTATCATCTCGCGGGCCGGATTAAACCCGTTTGCGGGCCTGATCCGGCCCGCGGGCCGTACGTTTGACACCCCTGCTCTATATTAATGTCCAAAATCTCATTTTCCTCATCTCTTTGTTAGAGTGACTTGAGGGAACAGGGGGAGCTGTTGATGTTCCAGTTGGGCTTTGACGCTGAGGCCTTTGGGTTGGTGTTCGCTGCAGACTACAAAGCTAAAGTCCTGGCCGGGGAGGAGGGGAGAGGGACACGGGGCACAGTGGAGAAGTTCCTGGAGAAAGTGCTGCCCTCTTGCAACGACCTGAGCTTCAACAAAGACACAATTCTCAAGGAGTTTCTCTTCACAGACTCAGAGATAACGTACGAGAAAAAGCCTTTTTCCCCCTCATATCTTGGTCACTTTGTGTATTGAAAGTCTTTGTTTGAATGTGTTTCTTCTATTCTATTAATGCGTTTCTACTATAGCTGGTTTGTCAGACACAGATTAAGCCTAGTCCTGGACTAAAAGGCTATTTCAATGGAGATTCTCTATTATACATACTTTTTAGTCCTGGTCTAGCCTTGATCTCTGTCTAGGAAACCAGCACTGTGTGTAAGATTTTAAATGTTGTTTGAGAGGGGGGTCATTTTGTCCTATGCTGCATCTTATTCTTTTCATGTATCTGAAAGTATCTGTTTGGATGCGTTTGCTCCATTTGTAAATGAGTCACAAATAACTTGTGCTATTTCCCACCCCCACCCAGGCAACTGGTGAAGTCGGGGGTTCTGACTGTAAGGGACGCTGGCAGCTGGTGGCTCTCCATCCCCAACTCTGGCAGATTCACCAAGTACCTAATACAGGGTCAGCCACCAAACAAAGGAAGCTAGCTACATAGACTTATACTGTCTAAAACGATCACTTTTCCTCATAGATAATTAATTGGAATGATCTGTTTTGTGGACTCTGACTTGAATGTACACATTCCACATTGAGTTATTAGCACTTCTTTGCTAATGGAGTGTTGACAGTTTACTCTCTTCCTCCCCCTGACCCAGGTCGTAAAGCTGTTTTGGGCATGATTAAGAAGTCCAAATATAATGAAGTCTTAAAGGCAGAGCTGGAGGAGAGACAGACCAACTCACAGGTTAAATTCCAGATCAAGTACCACATCCATGACATCATTGGTGCAGAGCTAGTAGAGTGGTGAGACTGGTTTTCATGTCAGTAGGACCAGGAGTTTTCCCTGAACATAATGACAATCTTGCACGCACACACCCACCACTTATGCTGCTGCCATATTGTTTACTATTATTATTTGTCCTGCTACGTCGCTTTCTCCTAATCTCAGCATACATGTACATATCTACCTCAACTAATCCAGTATCCCTGCACATTGTAAATCTGGTACTGGCACTGACCCTGACCCTGTATACAGCTTACATGTTCCTTTTTTCCCCCTGTGGCTTTTTAGTTATACTATTTTGATATTGACTGAATACTGGAAAGGGCTTGCAAGTTAAACATTTCACTGTACTTGTGCATGTGACAAATAAACAAATAAAACTTGACCTGACCACGAAAAACTCCTGGGGCGTAGCCATCAACTATTCTTGTCGACTGAAGTGAATCTAATACAATTTGTCATGCTGTACCCAACTGACCAGCTCTTTTTTTTTTAGTATACCCACAACTTCAGGAACATTGTTACGGTGTGTGGACTAATGAACTCAACTGACTGAATGGATACAACAACCTGTTTCATGGAAGAAACCCTCAGAGCAACTGAACATAATGAGTGGCCATGTTACACCAAATTAACCTGTGGTTAATCATTTGTTATTGCCTTGTTTTTGTGGAAGTTTTTTCTGCCAATTGTACAAAGTGAAACCTTGTAGGTTGATGAAATGCCAATGGTGTAAAATAAAACCTTGTCTGGTTTGTAAATCGTTTAAGGTTCCTTTTTGACTGTCCTTTGGCACTTGTTTTAAGACAATTGCAATGTGAACCCTACAACTAGGTATCCTTATGCTCAGTCCTCAAAGAAGGAAGTACAATAGCATATAAGTCCTTAAAAAAAAAGGCTTAAGAAACACTAATTGAGAAGCTAAGTGCTGTAACAACTGTAAATATGAATACCTCGATTGAGAAGCTTAGTACTGTGACTAAAATATGAATACCTCAAACGTAAAGTAAAATGCGCACGATCTGTTTAATTCAAATTTATTGGCTCTCAAAAAATTTACAAATCGCTTTATCCATAAAACTGAAGGGTCACAACATTGGCTCTGAGTTGGAGCGCAGCTTGATGCCTGGATAACAGTTACGTAATATCTTGTACTTCTGATCTAGTAGTTGAAAGATGTAAAAAAAAATATATAAAATGTATATAGCGATCCTAAATCACGCTTCAGTATATGTTGCACATTTCATGCTATCTGCATTAATTACAAAAGGCTAGACTTGTAGGAAAATTAAAGGTTTATTTGTAGGAGGTAAACAATATAGCATTCATAGTGTTAGTTTAAAAATACAGTGAGTGATGTGTAAATTAACTTCAGTGGAAAAAATTAATGATACAAAATAGCCAATTGAATTCACATGATTATAACCAAAGATGAGTATATACAAACACTACGCCGTTACTGACCGTAGCTTTGTTACCGTTAGAACATTCCTCAGTCATTTAAATGCTCTCTTTGTTACTTCACTTTCCAAGTAGTGGTGGCTACTGTGAATCAAAATGGGCTATTCACAAATAAAATACACAGAAGAAATCGCTGCATGAATGTTCTGATAAATGCCCAAAGACTAATATAAAAGGTGCTTTTATCGCATATCTCGACACCCAAAACAGTCCTCACATCCAATCTTCTCATATAAAGTTGCAAGCTTTGCATTTCTCAGGCAACGATTCGGTTCAGACAGTAGAGGGAGGACACATCAGGAGGGGTTGGGGGAATAAAACATTATTGACTGACAGTTCCAACCGTGCAACGAGGCATGCCAGCTCCCCCATTAAATACTGAAGGATCATGCTTTTTCCAATCGACAAAAAGCACTGTTGGCATAGACCAGCGTTTCCCAAACTTGGTCCTGAGCCTAAGTTGATCACTATTAGTAAAATTAGATTAATGGTACATTAATTTGTATTTGGACCTGAAAATAAAACTAGTGATGCTATTAACTTGGCAAGTTCTGGATTTACATAATGTTATACAGAATGCCCCCCCCAAATAGAATGCCATCTTACCCATGTAACCATTAACTGCAGTGCATCATGCCAAATTATTAGCTGTACTGTTAGGATGTAAATCAAAAAAATGTGCAACACGTTTAGTGTCTGCTGTACAGCTTCTAATATCTGCAGTATGCAGTTTGGCAACGTCACGCTCCGCCTAAAACAACCTCTAAAGACTGTAAACAAACAATATGGACTACGAGTGGAAGAGCAAGAAATACAAAAACATTTAATCATCAGAAGTTTAAATCCATTTTTAGAAGGCCTCTGGAATTTCTTAGACTTCAGTGATGTGTGTGTCTATGCAAAGAAAAGGACTGGGTTCGGATTGTCATCAAAACCCATCTGTATGTTCAGTTTCTTTTAACAAAGGAACAGTTTGTCCCAGTGCTGTACTAGTAGTGAATATATAAAGGAAGGAAAGAATCGGAAGTAAAATGCTTTTGTGTCTGTGTTTTCTGTCTCCCCGCAAGGCGAGTGCCCACGTCCCGACACTTCCTGTCTGCAGGGTTCTAGAGCAGGGAGCACTTCCTCCTCCTCTTCTTGACGGGCGGGGGGCAGAGGACCGCCCGGATGGCCTCGTCAAACACAGTCTTCAGGCCGCGCTGGGTCAGGGCCGAGCACTCCAGGTACTTCACCGCACCTGAGCGACAGGAGAGAGAATGAGGAGACTTACTACTAATGCATGGCTCTGAATGGTGTGCATGTGTGTGTGCTGTCCAAGCAGGAGAGAGAAGCTAGTTACTCTTCACTCACTCCCTTTGAGATATCACTTTCTAAAGCTTTACTCAGAGAGCATGACTACATCCTCAGTAATGCATGAGTACAACCACTTTCTCCTGGTTAAGAAGGTTATCTGCATTCAAAGCATGAATTGTCCCTAACAGTAAACACACTCCCTAAACCTGCCTTCAACTTCATTCACATTCCGTCCATCCATCCATCATTGTCGCTGATGAACACTGAACACGTACCGATCTCTTTGGCCATGGCCAGGCCTTGGGGGTAGGTGATAGGGGTGAGCTTCTTCTCTCTGAGCTTGTCGATGGTGTCCTTGTCGTCCCTCAGATCCAGCTTGGTGCCCACTAGGATGATGGGCGTGTTGGGGCAGTGGTGCCTGACCTCTGGGTACCACTATGAAGAGAGACCACATCGGGAACGTCACTTTCACAGGGTTCCCATTAAATTTGTCATTACAGTTTCCATGACTTTTCAAAAGATGAAACTGATTTTTACTGGTTATATTATCAATCTTATGAAGAATCAATATGGACTGTATTTTCCAAAATGCAGCTCTGAAAAATAGTCCTAGACAATATAAACTCCTGAGTGGCGCAGTGGTCTAAGGTACTGCATCGCAGTGCTAACTGTGCCACTAGAGATCCTGGTTCGAATCCAGGCTCTGTCGCAGCCGGCCGCGACCGGGAGATTCATGGGCGGCGCACAATTGGCCCAGCGTCGTCCAGGGTAGGGGAGGGGAATGGCCGGCAGGGATGTAGCTCAGTTGATAGAGCATGGCGTTTGCAACGCCAGGGTTGTGGGTTTGATTCCCACGGGGGGCCAGTATAAAAAAAAAAAAAAATGTATTCACTAACTGTAAGTCGCTCTGGATAAGAGCGTCTGCTAAATGACTTAAATGTAAAATGTAAATAAATGTGTTTGAACTGAACATCATGTGCTGTGTTGTAGACAAGCTCCTTGTATTGACTTGTTAAGAGCTATGAGGAGTTACGATGAGTTGCTTCAAACAGGGCACCCACCTTGGCACGGACGTTTTCAAACGAGGCAGGACTCACGAGGGAGAAACAGATAAGGAACACATCCTGGAGAGAAAGAGAGAAGGAATAATCTGTCAGTGCCCGTGACAATCACTTCCGTAATCACAGTGTTCCTTACATACAAAGGTGTGCGTTTCCTTATATCTAAAATGTCCTTATTATTCCCCACAGAGATGAGGACTAGGCTATTTTTGACAGACTTTCCCGTAAGTACACAAAGGCTTCATTTCAAACAAAACAATGAGGAAGTTTCAGTTGTTCCCATGGCAACGCATGTCTGGTCTGTCAAACTTACCGTCTGTGGGTAGGAGAGGGGGCGGAGTCTGTCGTAGTCCTCCTGTCCTGCTGTATCCCACAGGCCCAGGTTGACTGGTTTTCCATCCACCATCACATTGGCAGAGTAGTTGTCAAACCTGTAGGGATCAGTCAACAGCTATGTGTGGGTATAGGCTAATAATCAACTTCAGACAACAAAGGAGAGAGAAGTGTATCCTATTCAACTTGATGTGAAAAGCTAAAGAGCGTAGCTGTATGTATCAGACTAACTAGAAATCATATTTCTACAAGGGAATAGAAGAATGTGAAGTAAATGTATAGATATTATTACATAAGCTCTTAATCCTTATTTAAAGGGACAATCAACAAGTGAAACAATAACAAAGCGTCATAAGACTGAGCTATAGATGCAAGGACTGACCATCCAAGATATCAAAATTATAGTTTAAAGCATGTTTTGAGGCTGTACAGCCCTCAAACTCAACTCTGGACCTCAAAGCCCGTTCCACTGCGTTTTTTTTATTGTTCTCCTCTAATTAGGGACCGATTTAGACCTGTGACACCAAGTGGGTGCAATTAATTATCAGGTAGAACAGAAAACCAGCAGGCACCGAACCTCGTGGGGTAAGAGTTGAATACCCCTGCTATACAGTGTTGGTTTACAATTACAATGTTTTCAAACTTTGGAGTAAAACAAGCTTACATTTTGGGTTCTGATGGGGTACAACAGTTAAACTAAGCTCATGGAGCATTTATCTGTTATATTCTTCAAGAATCAATGTGTATATATATCATTCATTTATAAGTCCAAAAATGGATGTAGCAACTGCAGATTTCCCCTTTAACCTTTTCATTTGAATGTTTTACAGTATTTCCTCTTAAGAACAACTGGTTCAAACTGGTGAAAAACTATTGGTAAATCTGACCAGTGACCATCAATAATAAAACCTGGTCACTTATCTAAACTCAGGTGGCATAACCAGTTCATGTCACACATACAGATCAACATAACAAGTTAGTTCCAGGTCTGAGGTCAGATAAGACCTAAAAACCCTTATGGTGATTTACACCTTTGTTTTCCACAGGTATTTCTTCCCCGAAGGGAGTGCACACACCCAACCGAATGTTGATCTGCCGTTCATCTGCCGTTTGTTCGGACCGGTGTGTTTTAGGGACCACCCCGCCGGTGGACGTCTGACTGCCAACATTTCCGTCTGGCACTCTGTTCAGAGATGCTAAGTACTCTTGGCTGGCAAACGCTACCGGTGTGATGCTAAGGCCCTCAGGTTAGCATCCCCAGCTGCCAACAAACATTTTGTCACCAAATCCGATTTGTAGGTTTAGGTGGGGGGCAAAAGACAGCAATGTAGAGATGCCCACCCTGCCTAGCCCGAATAATGGTTGTGGAGACAGACATGGAGAGAAGTAGAGAGGTGTGGTGCTGGGGGTGTCTGGCTCCAGAGGGTTCCCAGGCCATGCCTCCCCGCTGGGGGCTGTAGAGGTACTCACACTGTGGGAATGTACTCTCCAGGGAAGGCATTGGTCGTGTAGCTGATCAGCAGACATGTCTTACCCACAGCTCTGGAAGAGGAGAAGATAACAGCACATGTCAATGTTATGGAACAAATCATAGGCTTGTAGGGGTGGCAGGTAGCTTAGTGGTTAAGAGCGTTGTGGCAGTAACCGAAAGGTCGCTGGTTCTAATCCCTGAGCCGACTAGGTGAAAAATCTGTCAATGTGCCCTTGAGCAAGGCACTTAACCCTAATTGCTCCTGTAAGTCGCTCTGGATAAGAGCGTCTGCTAAAATGTAAATGTTGTATGCCATATGCCAATTTTATAGCATGATGTCAATCCTCTGAAAGAACCAAGCTAAAGACATGGCTATGGTCTATTATAGAGAGCATTGAGGTCCCTACCAAACTTGACTCTGGGTGGATGGACAACACACACTTCAAAAGCTACCTTGAATGATTGTATGCCCTGCAGCCAGGAACTCAGAGACTTGGTTCAATTGAATAAGATTGAGATTCATGCTACCATCAGTCCTGTGTCTGAAGCCATGCAATGCCATCCTCTACACATTAATACATTGACAATCACACATTTCAGAGGATCATCTGCTTTCTTTTATGATCCGAGGTTCAGTAAAACCAACTCATGTCCGTAACTCTTTGAAATGTGGCCTAGTCACTATTTCAAAAGATAGCCGACGAATGGGAGTGAACAGTTATATTACCTCCTTAAATCAAAGAATAGAACAGTTCAGCCGTGGTTCCATCTATGACGTGTGGGCTTTAATTTCTCCTGCTGCCTGCAATATCCACCACACCCAGACCAGAGGATGCATACTCTGTAGTGTACACCCTCCCTCCCTCCTACACATTATGAGTGGAGTGCCCAAACAGATCGGATGCTATATGTAGATAAGAGCACCCTCCCACCACATAATTTAGGACCAGAAGTCCTTCTTTGACTACATGACCTGACCAGGAAAAACAAAACCACTACTTGGGCCTGTCTGGAGTTTTTTTTCTGATACGGTCATCCAAAAGTGCACAGTTATTTGAGTGGCTAACTACCAGCCAGGTGAGGAACAGGTTTGACCAAGCACCACTAGGGTAACTGAAATATGTTTGTTACTTAATTGTTGGGTAATACCTACCTACCAACCACTAGCAAAGGCTTTGTATCGACCTGGTTGGCAAACAGAGGTCGGTGAAGTGCAGTGAGTCAACATGTCTTATTACCATGCTCACACCTAAATGTTTGACCGGAGGCCATTTAACTTAGTTGGGAACTGCAAACATCAAGGAGTTATTCAGTCTAGATTAAATACTCCCTATGATCCAGACATTCATATTTGTATATAGAGTGAGTCAGTCCACCGGTCATGTTCTGGGATAGTTGAATGCATTCAGTTGCGCAACTGACTAGGTATCCCCTTTCCCTCTCTTTACTTCACACCTGGGACATTTTTCTACGGAAACATTAGCTTGCTGGCAATGATGATGAATACCGGTTAACTGTTTTCACAATTTAGATTCAATGAAATGACCAAGTAAACGATGACAGAAATAAAATGGAGACAAGGTTTACTTGAGCCAAAAAATATATAAAAGCTTGAAATACAGCTTGCCAAGTACCTCAACTCATCCACGGAGTTGAACGCAGACTAGAGTTTTTTAAATGCATTTCAGCCCTGCCACAAAAGGACCAGCTGACATCATGTCAGTGATTCTCTCGTTAACACAGGTGAGAGTGTTGACGAGGACAAGGCTGGAGATCACTCTGTCATGCTGATTGAGTTAGAATAACAGACTGGAAGCTTTAAAAGGAGGGTGGTGCTTGAAATAATTGTTCTTCCTCTTAACCATGGTTACCTGCAAGGAAACACGTGCCGTCATCATTGCTTTGCACAAAAAGGGCTTCACAGGCAAGGATATTGCTGCTAGCAAGATTGCTCCTAAATCAACCATTTATTGGATCATCAAGAACTTCAAGGAGAGAGGTTCAACTGTTGTGAAGAAGGCTTCAGGGCACCCAAGAAAGTCCAGCAAGTGCCAGGACCGTCTCCTAAAGTTGATTCAGCTGCGGGATCGGGGCACCACCAGTGCAGAGCTTGCTCAGGAATGGCAGCAGGCAGGTGTGAGTGCATCTGCACGCACAGTGAGGCGAAGACTTTTGGAGGATGGCCTGGTGTCAAGAAGGGCAGCGAGGAAGCCACTTCTCTCCAGGAAAAACATCCGGGACAGACTGATATTCTGCAAAAGGTACAGGGATTGGACTGCTGAGGACTGGGGCAAAGTCATTTTCTCTGATGAATCCCCTTTCCGATTGTTTGGGGCATCCGGAAAAAAGCTTGTCCGGAGAAGACACGGTGAGCACTACCATCAGTCCTGTGTCATGCCAACAGTAAACCATCCTGAGACCATTCATGTGTGGGGTTGCTTCTCAGCCAAGGGAGTGGGCTCACTCACAATTTTGCCTAAGAACACAGCCATGAATAAAGAATGGTACCAACACATCCTCCGAGAGCAACTTCTCCCAACCATCCAATAATAGTTTGATGACGAACAATGCCTTTTCCAGCATGATGGAGCACCTTGCCATAAGGCAAAAGTGATAACTAAGTGGCTCTGGGAACAAAACATCAAAATGTTGGGTCCATGGCCAGGAAACTCCCCAAACCTTAATCCCATTGAGAACTTGTGGTTAATCCTCAAGAGGCGGGTGGACAAACAAAAACCCACAAATTCTGACAAACTCCAAGCATTGATAATGCAAGAATGGGCTGCCATCAGTCAGGATGTGGCCCAGAAGTTAATTGACAGCATGCCAGGGCGGATTGCAGAGGTCTTGAAAAAGAAGGGTCAACACTGCAAATATTGACTCTTTGCATAACCTTAATGTAATTGTCAATAAAAGCCTTTGACACTTATGGAATGCTTGTAATTATACTTCAGTATACCATAGTAACATCTGACAAAAATATCTAAAAACACTGAAGCAGCAAACTTTGTGAAGACCAATACTTGTGTCATTCTCCAAACTTTTGACCACGACTGTATTTGATTAACGTTTTATAAAAAGTATGATTTCAGCAAACAAAGAAAGGCCTGCAACAAAAGAGGACAAACACAGGTAAACGGTAAGGGTTTAATAATTTAACAAATGAAAGTATCGACGCATAGCAACTAGTGATGGGGGAAAAATCGATAGTTACATATCGCAATATAATTTATAATTGACTTCAAGTATCGATTTGTAAAAAACATAAAATAATAATTGGTAGCGTGGAGGAGTTGAGATACTTGGCTAGAATAGACATGTTTCAGCATCTGAATGTACACAACTATGGCAGAGAAGTGTCAGTGATTTGATTTATAAAGTTAGCACACCCACTTAATTTAGTCCCATTGATGATAAATCCAAACAATGAGGCATGCACAACAAATTAGGGAACCAGCTGATTTGCACAAATAACAATTGTGAGAATAACCATGTATTTGCTTGCCTAATGTTGTATTGTCATTGCTGAATTTGTTAATTTGGTAGTTAGTTACCTTTAGCTAACTTTTCACCTAGCTAACTAGCTACTAACAAGTTAACACATTCGCTAGCAAGCTATATAATTTATTTATTGACATCCACACCAAAGATAGATAGCTACTTAGCTAATGTTACATCATGTATTTAAACTTAGTAAACGTTCATAAACTTACCCGTCCCCAACCACGACACACTTTATGGCCTGCATTGTTCTGGACCGTACTACCAGACTGGTCCAGATGCGTCGCTCAGACCGTTTACTAGGTTGGGTGCTAGCTAGCTTAGCTACCCACTCTTTTGTCTGAACTTGTTCAAACTTGAAATGTCTGGAATTATTTGGTCAAAGTAAGACTGATTGGCAAGGTTAGTGTGTGTCTTGTCCAAAGTGTCCGAGAAGATATCCGTAACTTCAATGTAACTTTGTTTTGAAGTGATCTTCCTACATTCCCATGCTTTCTCAACTGGAAGTTTTGGAGCAAACAGCTGCTATCACCCATTGAGGAAAAAAACCAAGAGGGAGAACTATCCGTTCACCGAGTCCCTTCCGGTTGCTGTAGACGCCCACGCACTGATTGAAATCACTGATGTGCAGTAGTTTAATCCTAAAACCAAAGACAGTACATTGTGATAAAACGAAGGAAGCATCAAATAAAGAAAAGGGATATGAACGTGTATCTTTCACACAACATATATCCAATTATTTGGAAGTAAATTAGCCGTTTGAAAAAGTGTCTGAGTACCAAAATACACATTTGAGAAGTGTGAACAACTTTTTCAGGTAGTGTGGAGTTATTTACATTTATGTCATTTAGCAGACACTCTTATCCAGAGCGACTTACAGTTAGTGAGTGCATACATTTTTATTTTTCATACTGGCCCCCCGTGGGAATCGAACCCACAACCCTGGCGTCGCAAACGCCATGCTCTACCAACTGAGCTACATCCCTGCCGGCCATTCCCTCCCCTACCCTGGACCAGTTGTGCGCCGCCCCATGGGTCTCCCGGTCGCGGCCGTCTACGACAGAGCCTGGATTCGAACCAAGATCTCTAGAGGCACAGCTAGCACTGCGATGCAGTGCCTTAGACCACTGTGCCAATCGGGAAATAATCAGAAAATTATAGGCTGACATCATGATGTTGATATACGGTATGGTATGCAAAGGTATCTGGTATACTTAGTAATCAGAACAGTATTAGAGAGACTAGTTTATCCAAATTATTATAGTCTCTGAAAAATAACTGATTATTTACGGACACCTTAGACTGTTACACCATGATGACGTTACCAGATATCATTGCATTGCAACTTCCGTGAGTCACACTGTTAATGTTCCGTTTGACCAAAACGGGAAAATAACGGTGGAATTCTCGGTTGGGGAGTACCTCGTCAAAAGACGAATGTTATAAACTCCAGACAACGATGGCAATATGCACTGTTGTATCTTCTTAACTAGTAAATAAGCTAGTTTTAATTCCGGGGGATAATCGCTGTGGCAGACATTGTTTTATGGCGGGTCTGTCTTATTTAGTGTTCCGTTTTTCGGGGTCCGCTGGTCGGACTTACGGGGTGTTTTCAAAAGGGTTGACGAGGACTTTGTTGATATTTTTTGATCTCGCTTGGCGACTGCGAATCAGATTCCCATACCTCTACCTCATCGCTTCGATGATGTTCAATGTGCGATTACAGGTAAACATATTCCTGGTTTAGGTGCACACAGTTTGCTTGAGCGAACATCTTATCTCATCTTCGCTGATTGACTGAGCTAGCTATAACTAACTTAGCTGCTAGCTCGCTTGCTAGATAACGTTTGTTAACTCGACAGCTAAATAAAAAATAAAGGTAATTTGCTAGTTTGCTAGCTAGTCTAAGAAGCCACAGCATAAGGTTTGGCAATGCAAATCAAGTTTGAAGTACAGTATCATCACCTTAAAGGAGGCAGATTTAGAAAGCCACTGCCCACTTCAAATCAAATCAAATGTTATTGGCCACATGCGCCGAATACAACAGGTGCAGACATTACAGTGAAATGCTTACTTACAGCCCTTAACCAACAGTGCATCTATTTTTAACAAAAAAGTAAAAATAAAACAACAACAAAAAAAGTGTTGAGAAAAAAAGAGCAGAAGTAAAATAAAATAACAGTAGGGAGGCTATATATACAGGGGGGTACCGGTGTAGAGTCAATGTGCGGGGGCACCGGCTAGTTGAGGTAGTTGAAGTAATATGTACATGTGGGCAGAGTTAAAGTGACTATGCATAAATAATTAACAGAGTAGCAGCAGCGTAAAAGGATGGGGTGGGGGGGCAGTGCAAATAGTCCGGGTAGCCATGATTAGCTGTTCAGGAGTCTTATGGCTTGGGGGTAGAAGCTGTTGAGAAGTCTTTTGGACCTAGACTTGGCACTCCGGTACCGCTTGCCGTGCGGTAGCAGAGAGAACAGTCTATGACTAGGGTGGCTGGAGTCTTTGACAATTTTGAGGGCTTTCCTCTGACACCGCCTGGTATAGAGGTCCTGGATGGCAGGAAGCTTGGCCCCAGTGATGTACTGGGCCGTACGCACTACCCTCTGTAGTGCCTTGCGGTCGGAGGCCAAGCAGTTGCCATACCAGGCGGTGATGCAACCAGTCAGGATGCTCTCGATGGTGCAGCTGTATACTTTTTTGAGGATCTGAGGACCCATGCCAAATCTTTTCAGTCTCCTGAGGGGGAATAGGCTTTGTCGTGCCCTCTTCACGACTGTCTTGGTGTGTTTGGACCATGATAGTTTGTTGGTGATGTGGACACCAAGGAACTTGAACCTCTCAACCTGTTCCACTACATCCCCGTCGATGAGAATGGGGGCATGCTCAGTCCTCTTTTTTTTCCTGTAGTCCACAATCATCTCCTTTGTCTTGGTCACGTTGAGGGAGAGGTTGTTGTCCTGGCACCACACGGCCAGGTCTCTGACCTCCTCCCTATTGGCTGTCTCATCGTTGTCGGTGATCAGGCCTACCACTGTTGTGTCGTCGGCAAACTTAATGATGGTGTTGGAGTCGTGCCTGGCCATGCAGTCATGGGTGAACAGGGAGTACAGGAGGGGACTGAGCACGCACCCCTGAGGGGCCCCCGTGTTGAGGATCAGTGTGGCAGATGTGTTGTTACCTACCCTTACCACTTGGGGGCGCCTGTCAGGAAGTCCAGGATCCAGTTGCAGAGGGAGGTGTTTAGTCCCAGGATCCTTAGCTTAGTGATGAGCTTTGAGGGCACTATGGTGTTGAATGCTGAGCTGTAGTCAATGAATAGCATTCTCACGTAGGTGTTCCTCTTGTCCAGGTGGGAAAGGGCAGTGTGGAGTGCAATAGAGATTGCATCATCTGTGGATCTGTTGGGGCGGTATGCAAATTGGAGTGGGTCTAGGGTTTGTGGGATAATGCTGTTGATGTGAGCCATGACCAGCCTTTCGAAGCACTTCATGGCTACAGATGTCAGTGCTACGGGTCGGTAGTCATTTAGGCAGGTTATCTTAGAGTCCTTGGGCACGGGGACTATGGTGGTCTGCTTGAAACATGTTGGTATTACAGACTCAGTCAGGGACATGTTGAAAATGTCAGTGAAGACACTTGCCAGTTGGTCAGCACATGCTCGGAGTACACGTCCTGGTAATCCGTCTGGCCCTGCGGCCTTGTGAATGTTGACCTGCTTAAAAGTCTTACTCACATCGGCTACGGAGAGCGTGATCACATAGTCATCCGGAACAGCTGGTGCTCTCATGCATGCTTCAGTGTTGCATGCCTCGAAGCGAGCATAGAAGTGGTTTAGCTCGTCTGGGAGTCTTGTGTCACTGGGCAGCTCGCGGCTGTGCTTCCCTTTGTAGTCTGTAATAGTTTTCAAGCCCTGCCACATCCGACGAGCGTCAGAGCCAGTGTAGTACGATTCAATCTTAGTCCTGTATTGACTCTTTGCCTGTTTGATGGTTCTTCGGAGGGCATAGCAGGATTTCTTATAAGCGTCCGGGTTAGAGTCCCGCTCCTTGAAAGCGGCAGCTCTACCCTTTAGCTCAGTGCGGATGTTTCCTGTAATCCATGGCTTCTGGTTGGGGTATGTACGTACGGTCACTGTGGGGACGACATCATCGATGCACTTATTGATGAAGCCAGTGACTGATGTGGTGTACTCCTCAATGCTATCTGAAGAATCCCGGAACATGTTCCAGTCTGTGCTAGCAAAACAGTCCTGTAGCTTAGCATCTGTGTCATCTGACCACTTTTTTATTAACCGAGTCACTGGTGCTTCCTGCTTTAGTTTTTGCTTATAAGCAGGAATCAGGAGGATAGAGTTATGGTCAGATTTGCCAAATGGAGGGCGAGGGAGAGCTTTGTATGCGTCTCTGTGGGTGGAGTAAAGGTGGTCTAGAGTTTTTTTTCCTCTGGTTGCACATTTAACATGCTGGTAGAAATTAGGTACAACGGATTTAAGTTTCCTTGCATTAAAGTCCCCGGCCACTAGGAGCGCTGCATCTGGATGAGCGTTTTCCTGTTGATTTATGGCCTTATACAGCTCATTCAATGCCATCTTTAATGCCAGCATTGGTCCACTTTGACACATCATGCTTGGTTGAGTGTCATTTCTTGTTTTCATACATTTACCAATGTCAGATTTACAAATTTAGCTAATTGTCTTTACCAATGTGTTTGTTATTTTCCTATTTGCAGGTCCATATCGAGATTCACTGAGTGAGTTACAACTGCCACAATTGAGGACCCAACACCCCTGACTCTGCTCATTAGTGTGCATCATCAGTCAGAACTTCCCAAAGAGACACCCTGCAGACCTCACACAATCAACAATGTGGAAGAGGGCACCAGAATCAGGAGCCAGTACACAACAGTTGTCTCAGCCACCCCTTGTCATAGGAACCCAGCGCCTTTGCTTGGGAAGGACACCATGATGATGTCATTAACAATGGCCGCCGGGGTGTGCAGAGATCTGTGAGGCTATATTGGGATACATCTCTCACAGCCACTCGCCAGCAAAGATTCTTGAGCCACCCATCTGGTCAGAGGAGACATCGGGAAGGATGACCAGTGGAATACGACACTGCCTTTTTGTCG
The DNA here is from genome assembly GCF_020615455.1 of Coregonus clupeaformis. Classification (NCBI taxonomy): domain Eukaryota; kingdom Metazoa; phylum Chordata; class Actinopteri; order Salmoniformes; family Salmonidae; genus Coregonus; species Coregonus clupeaformis. The sequence continues at coordinate 457,131 of NW_025533600.1, read as the reverse complement.
CAGACCATAAGGAGGACTGAGAAACGGAAATGATGATGACAATGGAATTAATGTTTTTGGAACCTTTGTCTTGTTTCTTCTTCCTCTTAGAGTTATGTTTGAGGTGTTCATCAGTGCTCATCTGTAGTCGTCTCTGAAGGGAAAACTGGAACCTTGTCATATAGTTCCTCTCATATTGAAACATAAGTATCCACTAGCTTACATCTCCACCGCATGACATAAACCAGTGCATGTTTTTTGTTCTCAGTGGTTTGGGCATTTATTTTAGCGGTTTTGGAAAAGTGTGTTTGCCAATGGAAGGACGGTGAAGTGAGTTGGACAGAGGAAGAGGAGAAATGTCAGTGTAGGTCAGCAGGGCTATTGTTACAACCTTTCAGTGTGGGAACGGTCACCAATCAGTGTTGGAACGGTCACTTTTCGGTGTGGGAACGGTCATCTTTCAGTGTGAGAACGGTCACCTTTCAGTGTGGGAACGGTCACCTTTCAGTGTGGGAACGTCCCCTTTCAGTGTGGGAACGGTCCCCTTTCAGTGTGGGAACGGTCCCCTTTCAGTGTAGGAACGGTCCCCTTTCAGTGTAGGAACAGTCTCCTTTCAGTGTGGGTACGGTCACCTATCAGTGTTGGAACGGTCTCCTTTCAGTGTGGGAACGGTCATCTTTCAGTGTGAGAACGGTCACCTTTCAGTGTGGGAACGGTCATCTTTCAGTGTGAGAACGGTCACCTTTCAGTGTGGGAACGGTCACCTTTCAGTGTGGGAACGGTCACCTTTCAGTGTGGGAACGGTCACCTTTCAGTGTGGGAACGGTCCCCTTTCAGTGTGGGAACGCTCCCCTTTCAGTGTGGGAACGCTCCCCTTTCAGTGTAGGAACGGTCCCCTTTCAGTGTAGGAACAGTCTCCTTTCAGTGTGGGTACGGTCACCTTTCAGTGTGGGAATGGTCACCTTTCAGTGGGTACGGTCACCTTTCAGTTATAGAAATAGCAAGGTGCTTGTTGTGTAATGTAATCTATCCTTAGTGTCACAACTCCTCACAATTATTTAGAATGGAATTTTGCAGTGTAGGTGTAATGCAAAGAGTAAGGATCCAGGAAAGGAATGACTGCATGACACACACTTGTGTCACCGACTTGTCTGTATCGGTCATTGGCGCTAACGAGGTGGCATTTTAGGTTTGAAATAAATGGTTTATGATTTTGTCTTTGGTATGTACTCATCCTTATTTCTCAGTAAAGCATTTGTGGGTTTTGTCATTTCTTATAGTCACTTAATTAAAAGGGTAAGGAATGTAATATGTTTGTACCTCCTTGGAAACAATAAATTATTAAACAATTGACTATTTCTGTCATTTTATATTCTATTGAAATTACTATTAGGCTATAATCTTCATCTTGCATCCATACCCTAAAGACTAACCTCTGCCCTCTACCCTTATACACCCTCATGGTAATGTTTACTTAAGTGGGATCTATAGTAAGGATTTTAGTGTTAAATCTGTTATTTAACCCATATATTTCATCCAATCTATTATTAGAGGGTGACCAGAGGGCATAGCAGAGATACCATTTCAAAGGAGAACAGTGTGACTATTGACGTCATTCATTCATCCACCCAAGATGGATTACATAGCCCACAGATGATTTACAATGTGGATCAATTCATTTAATTAAATGTGGGTTTCAGATCAATTTAATTTCAGTCAATTCAACATATCACCTTATGGGTGAAGCAGGATATTGTCTCTGCAATCAAGATGATCCATTGGTAAAGCTGGAGCTGATCTGTTAAAGATTGTCTTAGAAAAATATTGTAAGGGAGTGAACGTTATTTATAATAAGGGTTACATGGAGAAAATCAGACCTCTGAAATTAAAATGGTTCGCCCTCCAGCAAAATATATTTTACCTAAACCCTCCCTGAATGCTTGAAAAAAACTAACAAGTGACCCTCTATACCCCAAATAATAATTTAAACATGAAGTGAATAGCAGAGAACATGTCTACCGTTTACCCTCACTTCTTGGACAGACCAGAACCTTAGATATGCAGTTTTAGAAACTGTTCTTCGTCCTGTAAGCAATGGCATTGAGGAGTATAACACCTCAGTCATCGGCTTCATCAATAAGTGCATCGACGACGTCGTCCCCACAGTGACCGTACGTACATATCCCAACCAGAAGCCATGGATTACAGGCAATATCCGCATCGAGCTAAAGCTGCTGCTTTCTAGGAGCAGGACACTAATCCGGACGCTTATAAGAAATCCCACTACGCCCTCAGATGAACCATCAAACAGGCAAAGCGTCAATACAGGATTAAGATTGAATCCTACTACATCGCTCGTTGGATGTGTCAGGGCTTGAAAACTATTACGGACTACAAAGGGAAACCCAGCCGCGAGCTGCCCAGTGACGCGAGCCTACCAGACGAACTAAATGCCTTTTATGCTCGCTTCGAGGCAAGCAACACTGAAGCATGCATGAGAGCACCAGCTGTTCCGGACGACTGTGTAATAACACTCTCGGTAGCCGATGTGAGCAAGACCTTTAAACAGGTCAACATTCACAAAACCGCAGGGCCAGACAGATTACCAGGACGTGTACTCAAAGCATGCGCGGACCAACTGGCAAGTGTCTTCACTGACATTTTCAACCTCTCCCTGACCGAGTCTGTAATACCTAAATGTTTCAAGCAGACCACCATAGTCCCTGTGCCCAAAGAAGCGACAGTAACCTGCCTAAATGATTACCGCCCCGTAGCACTCACGTCGGTAGCCATGAAGTGCTTTGAAAAGCTGGTCATGGATCACATAAACAGCATCATCCCGGATACCCTAGACCCAATCCAATTCGCATAACACCCCAACAGATCCACAGATGACGCAATCTCAATCGCACTCCACACTGCCCTTTCCCACCTGGACAAAAGGAACAACTATGTGAGAATGCTTTTCATTGACTACAGCTCAGCGTTCAACACCATAGTGCCCACAAAGTTCATCACTAAGCTAAGGACCCTGGGACTAAACACCTCCCTCTGCAACTGGATCCTGGACTTCCTGACGGGCCGCCCCCAGGTGGTAAGGGTAGGTAACAACACATCTGCCACAGTGATCCTCAACACGGGGGCCCCTCAGGGGTGCGTGCTCAGTCCCCTCCTGTACTCCCTGTTCACCCATGACTGCATGGCCAAGCACGACTCCAACACCATCATTAAGTTTGCTGACGACACAACAGAGGTAGGCCTGATCACCGACAACGATGAGACAGCCTATAGGGAGGAGGTCAGAGACCTGGCAGTGTAATGCCAGGACAACAACCTCTCCCTCAATGTGAGCAAGACAAAGGAGCTGATCGTGGACTACAGGAAAAGGCGGGCCGAACAAGCCCCCATTAACATCGACAGGGCTGTAGTGGAGCGGGTCGAGAGTTTCAAGATCCTTGGTGTCCACATCACCAACGAACTATCATGGTCCAAACACACCAAGACAGTTGTGAAGAGGTCACGACAACACCTTTTCCCCCTCAAGAGACTGAAAAGATTTGTCATGGGTCCCCAGATCCTCAAAAAGTTATACAGCTGCACCATCGAGAGCATCCTGGCCGGTTGCATCACTGCCTTATATGGCAACTGCTCGGCATCTGACCGTAATGCGCTACAGACGGTAGTGCGTAAGGCCCAGTACATCACTGGGGCCAAGCTTCCTGCCATCCAGGACCTATATAATTTACTAGGCGGTGTCAGAGGAAAGCCACAACATTTTTTAAAGACTCCAGTCACCCAAGTCATAGACTGTTCTCTCTGTTACTGCACGGCAGGCGTTACTGGAGCACCAAGTCTAGGACCAAAAGGCTCCTTATCAGCTTCTACCCCCAAGCCATAAGACTGCTGAACAATTAATCAAATGGCCACCTGGACTATTTACATTGACCCCCCATTTGTTTTCACACTGCTGCTACCCACTGTCTATTATCTATGTATAGTCACTTTACCCCTACCTACATGTAGAAATTACCTCGACTAACCTGTACCCCTGAAATTGAAAAAGCATGACCCTCCCCCGTTTTCCCCCAGACCCATTATGTAAATGTCGAGCCATCCCAAATATATATATATATATTTTTTTTTTACAATAATACTGTATTGCATGTGCATAACAGAATATTGTTTGAATAGTCATAATGGCGGTTGTCCTATAGCTCACCAAGAGCTAAGAATTTGTGAGAATTGTTGGGTAGTACATTCTTTACAGGAAATTGTTGGGTAGTGTATCCTTTTATCTGGACCTAGCGACAAGTGACTCAGCTGATGTTCGATGTTTGTCCACACGGTGGCAGCAGCTCCTCACTGCTAGTTTACTACCTTCCCAACTCTTGCTGAAAGCACATCACTCATTCCCGCTAGAACGAGTATAGATGGAAAATATAGAAGTGAGAAGAAATAAATCATTTATTTTTTGGTCAATAGTAATGCCTATCACTGGTGACTTACCTTTGAAAATATTGTTTAGTTGAAAACAGTCATACAATGAAGTCATTGTAGTAGAGGAGAACATTAGGCCTACCATCATTTTTGCAGCGAGCAGCTCTCTGATTCTCCTCTCTTCTCATCTCAGATACTCTCTCCCCAAAACTCTTTAACTAGATGTACTTGTAATGTAAAAGTGTCAGTGTGCAGTGAAACAAACACTGTGCTGTAAGCCCACCAACAGCCCTACTTTGCATACGCCGATTAAACTCAACTCCATGATTTACGATGGAGTTGATTTACGATGGAGTTGAGTGACGACTAGTGTGGGTGGACTGGAGCTCCGACGTCATATAAAGTGATTTTGTTTGTAAAAAAAAAAAAAAGATTTCAGCACCCGTAGAATAGCCTGCAAATACACACGACATTGTTGTGTGCTGAAATCAGTAGTTTTTATAAAAACTTCGGAGCTCCAGTCCGCCCACACTTGTCGCGCAGCTCAACGCCATCGTAAATCGTGGAGTTCAGTTTAGTTGGCTACCTTGGCACTTCCCTGTGCCATGTCTTGCACTCTAGATTTGTAGATTTGCAAACTGCTGACACCTCGGACAGTGCAAACTGTACCCAGACGAAAACTTCCGACCCAGTAATTTAAATGGCAGGCTCTTGTAAAAACCATCAAGAGTTGCTAAGGCAACTGCATTATAATTCTCAATGTGACAACGCCCCACCTCCTCTTTGGAAAATAAAATTGATTTATTTCTCTGTGATTTGCCACATGAAAATATTTTAATAATAGGGTTAACATAAAGTCGGTTTAGTGAATGAGTCGGTTTATCTTTCCCCTCAAATACAAGGATGCAACATAAAGATAGTCTATTTAGCCTCTAGCTTCTATAGCAACAAGGTTGTGTGCTTTAGGTCCTCTGTAGCTCAATTGGTAGAGCATGGCGCTTGTAACGCCAGGGTAGTGGGTTCGATCCCCGGGACCACCCATACGTAAAAATGTATGTACACATGACTGTAAGTCGCTTTGGATAAAAGCGTCTGCTAAATGGCATATTATTATTAGGCTACTTCTCTGTGTGATTTGGCCTGATGATGATGATGAGTGTGTGTCTGAGTGAGTGATAATTATGCTACAGAAGGGTGTGTTTGTGTGTTTGTTCATACTAGGTCACACAGGTGAATTGTCTGTGTGCATTATGGCATGCGCGTCCATGCGTACATATCGGAGTGTGTCCATATGCTGCATTCCATGTGTTTAATACAGAGTGATAATTAACCTTGTTTTGATGTGATAATTATGTATTTTTATGTGTAATGTAAACCTGCTGTAGGTGTAGACTGTAGGTACAGTGGGGAAAAAAAGTATTTAGTCAGCCACCAATTGTGCAAGTTCTCCCACTTAAAAAGATGAGAGAGGCCTGTAATTTTCATCATAGGTACACGTCAACTATGACAGACAAATGGAGAAAAAAAATTCCAGAAAATCACATTGCTGGATTTTTAATGAATTTATTTGCAAATTATGGTGGAAAATAAGTATTTGGTCACCTACAAACAAGCAAGATTTCTGGCTCTCACAGACCTGTAACTTCTTCTTTAAGAGGCTCCTCTGTCCTCCACTCGTTACCTTTATTAATGGCACCTGTTTGAACTTGTTATCAGTATAAAAGACACCTGTCCACAACCTCAAACAGTCACACTCCAAACTCCACTATGGCCAAGACCAAAGAGCTGTCAAAGGACACCAGAAACAAAATTGTAGACCTGCACCAGGCTGGGAAGACTGAATCTGCAATAGGTAAGCAGCTTGGTTTGAAGAAATTAACTGTGGGAGCAATTATTAGGAAATGGAAGACATACAAGACCACTGATAATCTCCCTCGATCTGGGGCTCCACGCAAGATCTCACCCCGTGGGGTCAAAATGATCACAAGAACGGTGAGCAAAAATCCCAGAACCACACGGGGGGACCTAGTGAATGACCTGCAGAGAGCTGGGACCAAAGTAACAAAGCCTACCATCAGTAACACACTACGCCGCCAGGGACTCAAATCCTGCAGTGCCCCCTGCTTAAGCCAGTACATGTCCAGGCCCGTCTGAAGTTTGCTAGAGTGCATTTGGATGATCCAGAAGAGGATTGGGAGAATGTCATATGGTCAGATGAAACCAAAATATAACTTTTTGGTAAAAACTCAACTCGTCGTGTTTGGAGGACAAAGAATGCTGAGTTGCATCCAAAGAACACCATACCTACTGTGAAGCATGGGGGTGGAAACATCATGCTTTGGGGCTGTTTTTCTGCAAAGGGACCAGGACGACTGATCCGTGTAAAGGAAAGAATGAATGGGGCCATGTATCGTGAGATTTTGAGTGAAAACCTCCTTCCATCAGCAAGGGCATTGAAGATGAAACGTGGCTGGGTCATTCAGCATGACAATGATCCCAAACACACCGCCCGGGCAACGAAGGAGTGGCTTCGTAAGAAGCATTTCAAGGTCCTGGAGTGGCCTAGCCAGTCTCCAGATCTCAACCCCATAGAAAATCTTTGGAGGGAGTTGAAAGTCCGTGTTGCCCAGCGACAGCCCCAAAACATCACTGCTCTAGAGGAGATCTGCATGGAGGAATGGGCCAAAATACCAGCAACAGTGTGTGAAAACCTTGTGAAGACTTACAGAAAACGTTTGACCTGTGTCATTGCCAACAAAGGGTATATAACAAAGTATTGAGAAACTTTTGTTATTGACCAAATACTTATTTTCCACCATAATTTGCAAATAAATTCATAAAAAATCCTACAATGTGATTTTCTGGATTTTTTTTCTCAATTTGTCTGTCATAGTTGACGTGTACCTATGATGAAAATTACAGGCCTCTCTCATCTTTTTAAGTGGGAGAACTTGCACAATTGGTGGCTGACTAAATACTTTTTTCCCCCACTGTAGACTTGGACCAATGTTTTTTTGGGGGAAAAGCTGATAATAGGAAGCCTCTGTCTTTAAGAGGTCAGCATCATGTATAGCTCTGAGCTGCATTTCCTCACATGAGGATCTGACATTGTTGTTGGTTTACTTAACAAAACACCTCAAATATGTCAGTTCCTTGTAGGGACACTACTACATCATCAACAAGAGTGGCAGTCACTCACTCACTCTCACGTGCATTTGTAAATGATACAGTCCTACATTACTATTCCAAGTCCACCATGCATGGAAAATGTGCTGTTCTAAATGTAATCAAACATTAATCCAGTTTATGTAATCTCAAATGCATTAGTAAAAAACTGTGATTGCACATGATCCTTCTGGATTGGACGTTGATCATTTGTTATAATGATATGAGTATGAGATTACTGATGTTGTTTGAGGCAGCAGAATGAATGTACTGCCGGCTGCGTTCAGCAGAGCAGGCAACAGCATTGTGGAAATATAAATATTATGTAGAACAAACATGCCTCTCTCTGACATGTAGATTAGAATAAGGAATCTCTATTCATGACATTTCTATCTACAATGCTCCACAACGGTTGCCTGCTGAACATGCCCATGCGTTGGCACCAAGGCTGGTTACGGTATATGGGTCCACTTGATGGTTAAGCAAAAAATACCAGGTTTTTGCATGTACACTTGTTCACCGGGAAGGAGAGGGAGGAATATGCAAAGTGTGAACAAGGACGAGAACAGGTGACAGATACTTTGCATGTAACCTGACCTCGCAACTGAATTAAAGTTGTGTGTTTGTTTGCATCTGAGTCTGTGTGTGTGTATGAGCGAGAGAGAGAGAGATTGGAGATGTTATCTCGACTCCTGCCAACATGTTGGGATTAAAATGGGACATAAGCACAAAAGAGCATTTCAATCTTCACAGTGTGTGTATTAGTATTACATGAGGGATTTTTTCATCACGTGTTCCATCATTTGTTTGTGTGTTTCTGTTGCTGTAGTCCCTAAATTGACCCCATAGCTGAAGTGTTGAATCATGCAATATTGGTAAAGGTAATATGGCTGTCAATAATGATACAGTTGATTTATTAGTAGTACACATTAGAATGATTTAAATAACAAATCATAATTTGACTGTGACAAACTCTGTAAATGTTTGACTCACTCAGAAGTCTACTAATGAAAAACTGCACCAACATAATGTGTTCAATTTAGCAGCTTTTTGGCTTTTGTTCCAATATACCCCCACAGCAAATACAGATATATTGGTTTTAGAGGGATCATAGTTAATCTAAATTAGTTTGTATACCTATCACACTATTGTTTCATATGTTAGTATTATCCTTTTTCCGTTAGTAAAATACTCTGCCACTGAGCTGATTCCCCTTGAGCTACTTTCCTGATGAGGACTGATATAGTTTAGATGGCTCAGATGAGCTGCTTTTTGACACACAACATGCTTAGAGAACCAACAAAAATATATATAGTATATATATTCCGTATTGACTGACCTTCATGTCTTAAAGTAATGATGGACTATCGTTTCTCTTTGCTTATTTGAGCTGTTCTTGCCATAATATGGACTTGGTCTTTTACCAAATAGGGCTATCTTCTGTATACCCCCCTACCTTGTCACAACACAACAGATTGGCTCAAACGCATTAAGACGGAAATAAATTCCACAAATTAATTTTTAAGAAGGCACACCTGTTAATTGAAATGCATTCCAGGTGACTACCTCATGAAGCTGATTGAGAGAATGCCAAGAGTGTGCAAAGCTGTCATCAAGGCAAAGGGTGGCTACATTGAAGAATCACTCTCCCGAGTGGCGCAGTGGTCTAAGGCACTGCATCGCATTGCTAGCTGTGCCACTAGAGATCCTGGTTCGAATCCAGGCTCTGTCGTAGCCGGCCGCGAACGGGAGACCCATGGGGCGGCGCACAATTGGCCCAGCGTCGTCCAGGGTAGGGCAGGGAATGGCCGGCAGGGATGTAGCTCAATTGGTAGAGCATGGCGTTTGCAACGCCAGGGTTGTGGGTTCAATTCCCACGGGGTGCCAGTATGAAAAAATAATGTATGCACTCACTAACTGTAAGTCGCTCTGGATAAGAGCGTCTGCTAAATGACTAAAAATGTAAGGATCTCAAACATAAAATATGTTTTGATTTGTTTAACACTTTTTTGGTTACTACATGATTCCATATGTGTTATTTCATAGTTTTGATCTCTTCACTATTATTCTACAATGTAGAAAATAGTAAAAATTAAGAAAAACCCTGGAATGAGTAGGTGTGTCCAAACTTTGACTGGTACTGTATATATACACAGTACCGTTCAAAAGTTTGGGGTCACTTAGAAATGTCCTTGTTTTCGAAAGAAAAGCATTTTTTTTGTCCATTAATATAACATCAAATTGAACATAAATACAGTGTAGACATTGTTAATGTTGTAAATGGTTATTGTAGCTGAAAACAGCTGATATTTAATGGAATATCTACATATCTACAGAGGCCCATTATCAGCAACCATCAGTCCTGTATTCCAATGGCACGTTGTGTTTGCTTATCCAAGTTGATCATTTTAAAAGGCTAATTGATCATTAGAAAACCCTTTTGCAATTATGTTAGCACAGCTGAAAACTGTTGTGCTGATTAAAGAAGCAATAAAACTGGCCTTCTTGAGACTAGTTGATTATCTGGAGCATCAGCAATTGTGGGTTCGAAATGTCCAGAAACAAATAACTTTCTTCTGAAACTCGTCAGTCTATTCTTGTTCTGAGAAATGAAGGCTATTCCATGCGAGAAATTGCCAAGAAACTGAAGATCTCGTACAACGCTGTGTACTACTCCCTTCACAGAACAGCGCAAACTGGCTCTAACCAGAATAGAAAGAGGAGTGGGAGGCCCCGGTGCACAACTGAGCAAGAGGACAAATACATTAGAGTGTCTAGTTTGAGAAACAGACGCCTCACAGGTCTTCAACTGGCAGCTTCATTAAATAGTACCCGCAAAACACCAGTCTCAACGTCAACAGTGAAGAGGCGACTCCGGGACGCTGACCTTCTACGCAGAGGTGCAACGAAAAAGCCATATCTCAGACTGGCCAATAAAAAGAAAAGATTAAGATGGGCAAAATAACATAGACACTGGACAGAGGAAGATTGGAAAATTAGTGTTATGGACAGACGAATCGAAGTTTGAGGTGTTCGGATCACAAAGAAGAACATTTGTGAGATGCAGACCAAATGAAAGATGCTGGAAGAGTGCTTGATGCCATCTGTCAAGCATGGTGGAGGCAATGTGATGGTCTGGGGGTGCTTTGTTGGTGGTAAAGTGGGAGATTTGTACGGGGTAAAAGGGAAGGCTATCACTCCATTTTGCAACGCCATGCCATACCCTGTGGACAGCGCTTGATTGGAGCCAATTTCCTCCTACAACAGGACAAAGACCCAAAGCACAGCTCCAAACTATGCAATAACTATTTAGGGAAGAAGCAGTCAGCTGGTTTTCTATCTATAATGGAGTGGCCAGCACAGTCACCGGATCTCAACCCTATTGAGCTGTTGTGGGAGCAGCTTGACCATATGGTATGTAAGAAGTGCCCATCAAGCCAATCCAACTTGTGGGAGGTGCTTCAGGAGGCATGGGGTGAAATCTCTTCAGATTACCTCAACAAATTGACAACTAGAATGCCAAAGGTCTGCAAGGCTGTAATTGCTGCAAATGGAGGATTATTTGACGAAAGCAAAGTTTGAAGGACACAATTATTATTTCAATTAAAAATCATTATTTCTAACCTTGTCAATGACTACATTTCCTATGCATTTTGCTATATTTCCTATTCAAACTCATTTCATGTATGTTTTCATGGAAAACAAGGACATTTCAAAGTGACTCCAAACTTTTGAACGGTAGTGTACAGTCGTGGTCAAAAGTTTTGAGAATGACACAAGTATTGGTCTTCACAAAGTTTACTGCTTCAGTGTTTTTAGATATTTTTGTCAGATGTTACTATGGTATACTGAAGTATAATTACAAGCATTCCATAAGTGTCAAAGGCTTTTATTGACAATTACATTACGTTTATGCAAAGAGTCAATATTTGCAGTGTTGACCCTTCTTTTTCAAGACCTCTGCAATCCACCCTTGTATGCTGTCAATTAACTTCTTGGCCACATCCTGAATAATGGCAGCCCATTCTTGCATAATCAATGCTTGGAGTTTGTCAGAATTTGTGGGTTTTTGTTTGTCCACCCGCCTCTTGAGGATTGACCACAAGTTCTCAATGGGATTAAGGTCTGGGGAGTTTCCTGGCCATGGACCCAAAATGTAGATGTTTTGTTCCCAGAGCCACTTAGTTATCACTTTTGCCTTATGGCAAGGTGCTCCATCATGCTGGAAAAGGCATTGTTCATCATCAAACTGTTCTTGGATGGTTGGGAGAAGTTGCTCTCTGAGGATGTGTTGGTACCATTCTTTATTCATGGCTGTGTTCTTAGGCAAAATTGTGAGTGAGCCCACTCCCTTGGCTGAGAAGCAACCCCACACATGAATGGTCTCAGGATGATTTACTGTTGGCACGACACAGGACTGATGGTAGCGCTCACCTTGTCTTCTCCGGACAAGCTTTTTTCCGGATGCCCCAAACAATTGGAAAGGGGATTCATCAGAGAAAATGACTTTACCCCAGTCCTCAGCAGTCCAATCCCTGTACCTTTTGCAGAATATCAGTCTGTCCCTGATGTTTTTCCTGGAGAGAAGTGGCTTCCTCGCTGCCCTTCTTGACACCAGGCCATCCTCCAAAAGTCTTCGCCTCACTGTGCGTGCAGATGCACTCACACGCAGCTGAATCAACTTTAGGAGACGGTCCTGGCACTTGCTGGACTTTCTTGGGTGCCCTGAAGCCTTCTTCACAACAGTTGAACCTCTCTCCTTGAAGTTCTTGATGATCCAATAAATGGTTGATTTAAGAGCAATCTTGCTAGCAGCAATATCCTTGCCTGTGAAGCCCTTTTTGCGCAAAGCAATGATGACGGCACGTGTTTCCTTGCAGGTAACCATGGTTAACAGAGGAAGAACAATGATTTGAATTTTTTGTAAAGTATAAAAATGCGCTGCAATTTTTCAATAAAATAAACTGCTGTTCCAATTGCGTCCACTGGATGGCGCAATAGCAATTGTGTTAAGCAAGCAAACTGTTTATACCGGGGCAGAGCAAGTAGGTCAAGCACGTGCAGCCAATGAGCTACTTTGTTTTGCCCTCGATATTTATTACGGCTTCTACTTTTAACATTATGTGCTTTGGCACCCTCATTGCCCCAATATGTCTCTGTCAAAAAAGAGAAAAGTGGACGCAGAGTGCAGAGTGTTCCAAGAAAAATGGTCATCCTATTTAATCACGGAATTGAATGGGAAAGCTGTATGTTTGGTGTGTTCACAGCATGTTGCAGTGCTGAAAGAATATAACCTTCGTCGCCACTATGTGAGTCTTCATGCCGACAAATATGACAACTTTCAAGGACAGCGGAGATGAGAGAAGGTGAATGAACTGTTGGCGGGTCTGAAGAAACAGCAGTCTGTGTTTACTCACAGCCGAGACATCAGTGACGCTGCAGTGAAAGCTAGCTACCTCATTGCTAATGAAATCGCAGTGGCTTCAAAACCATTTAGTGAGGGTGAATTTATAAAAACATGCATGATGAAGGCAGCGGAGATTGTGTGCCCTGAAAAGCGGCAGGCTTTTGCAAATATCAGCCTGACAAGAAACACAGTTGCAGACAGGATTTCCGATCTTTCAGTGGATTTGGACAGCCAGTTGAAGCAAAAAGTAAAGTCATTTATTGCGTTTTCAGTTGCAATTGATGAAAGCACGGACATTACAGATGTTGCACAACTGGCCATTTTTTCATCCGCGGAGTTGATGACACATTGACCGTCACCGAGGAGTTCGTGGAGTTGGTGCCGATGACAGATACAACGACAGCAGCTGATATTTTTACCGCACTCGTCGGCGCGCTGGACAGGGTCGGAGTGGACTGGTCCCGCGCTGTCAGCCTGACTACAGATGGTGCGCCCTCAATGATCGGGAAAAAAGCAGGCGTTGTGACAAAGTTCAGAGAGAAAGTGCAATCTGCAAATGGAGGACGTGATTTTTTGACTTTTCACTGTATTTTGCACCAGGAGGCTTTGTGTTGCAAGTCATTAAAGATGGATAACGTCATGAAGGTGGTCATCCAAACTGTTAATTTCATCCGATCCAGAAGCCTGAATCACCGTCAGTTTGACAGCCTTCTCAGAGAGAAAGACCACATCTATGGCCTGCCATACCACACTGAGGTAAGATGGTTAAGCCGAGGTGCTGTGCTGAGGCGTTTCTTTGATTTACGAGAAGAAATTGAACAGTTCATGGAAGAAAAGGGCAAACCAGTGTTAGAATTTCATTCCGCAGAATGGATGCAGGACCTTGCATTTATGGTGGATGTTACAGAATACCTGAATAACTTGAACAAACAGCTGCAAGGGCGCAACAAAGTTGTCACGCAGTATTATGACAGCATACGTTCTTTCAAGTTGAAGCTGTCATTGTGGGAGACGCAACTTGCCGGTGGTGATGCAGCTCACTTCCCCTGTCTGAAAAATGTGTGCGCGACCCAACATGTGGCAGACATGAAGCGGTTCAAAGATAAAATAACGGGACTGTTACGGCAGTTTGAGCAACGCTTTCAGATTTATGTTTATATGTTTTTATGTTGATGTGCTATTGTTTTTAATTGATTTTATTTTATTTGTATATTTAACCTATTCTTGACTCTGTGGTTCTTGCACTTGTTTGGGGAACAGGATTTCATTATTTGTATCTACATTTCTGCCTGAGAAATGACACCTGATATAGTTCTGTGATCTGTGATATACTTCTGTGAATCACTGAGGCATTGTGTGTTTGTGTGTTCTTTGTCCTCAGAACTTTCAAATAACTTGAGGTGTTATGATTAATAGTGATGTTGTGCTTTTGGACACTGTCCTCAGGCTCCAGCTTTATGTTTATATGTTTTTATGTTGATGTGCTATTGTTTTTAATTGTTTTTATTTTATTTGTATATTTAACCTATTCTTGACTGTGGTTCTTGCACTTGTTTGGGGAACAGGATTTCATTATTTTTATCTACATTTCTGCCTGAGAAATGACACCCTGATATAGTTCTGTGATCTGTGATATACTTCTGTGAATCACTGAGGCATTGTGTGTTTGTGTGTTCTTTGTCCTCAGAACTTTCAAATAACTTGAGGTGTTTTATGATTAATAGTGATGTTGTGCTTTTGGACACTGTCCTCAGGCTCCAGCTTTATGTTTATATGTTTTTATGTTGATGTGCTATTGTTTTTAATTGTTTTTATTTTATTTGTATATTTAACCTATTCTTGACTCTGTGGTTCTTGCACTTGTTTGGGGAACAGGATTTCATTATTTTTATCTACATTTCTGCCTGAGAAATGACACCCTGATATAGTTCTGTGATCTGTGAAACAGTTCTGTTAATCACTGAGGCATTGTGTGTTTGTGTGTTCTTTTTCTTTAGAATTTTCAAATAAACTTGACGTGTTTTATGATTAATAGTGATGTTGTGCTTGTACTATTTTGGACACACTGTCCTCAGGCTCCAGCTTTATGTTGTATGTTGATCGTATTAAAACAAAGAAAACAATCTGAAGTTGTTGTTTTTAAGTTATATATACCATGATTTTTCCGGTCCGGCCCACTTGGGAATAGATTTTCCTCCATGTGGCCCCTGAGCTAAAATGAGTTTGACACCCCTGTTCTAACTCAATCAGCATGGCAGAGTGATCTCCAGCCTTGTCCTTGTCAACACTCTCACCTGTGTTAACGAGACAATCACTGACATGATGTCAGCTGGTCCTTTTGTGGCAGGGCTGAAATGCAGTGGAAATGTTTTTTGGGGATTAAGTTAATTTTCATGGCAAAGAGGGACTTTGCAATTAATTGCAATTCATCTGATCCCTCTTCATAACATTCTGAAGTATATGCAAATTGCCATCATAAAAACTGAGGCAGCAGACTTTGTGAAAATTTATATTTGTGTCATTCTCAAAACTTTTGACCACGACTGTATATATACAGTATATATATATGTATATATATACATAGATAGATAGATATATAGATATAGATTTCATGTACCAACATGGAGATGGATATCAGATGTTTTGGGGGGTGGAAATTATAGTCTAAAATGTGATGATTGTCCAAATAAAAATAATTAAATCAGGCTGATCATCTGTATCAATATCTATCTGTCAATATTTTGTGTTCATGAACACATACAGCAGGTAGAACTGGTAGACAGCTGCGTTCTGCATTACGAGAATATACATATTAAGAGGAAATTCCAGAGGTGTGTGGAGGCAGTCGTTGACACTTACTCGTAGTTACATAACCAATGAGAGGAACCTGGTTTACTTACTGGCACGTTCCTTGCTCCTGGACACAGTGCTGTCTTTGTATACCCCCAGACCAGCCAGACCCAGATAGAGTAACAACAGAGACCATGGGACTCATTTGGGCCCTTGAATTTCACAGATGAGATCCAATCTTCAGGCAGATCTGATGGCGGGTGGCCGTGGCTGGAA
Source organism: Coregonus clupeaformis (assembly GCF_020615455.1). NCBI lineage: Eukaryota > Metazoa > Chordata > Actinopteri > Salmoniformes > Salmonidae > Coregonus > Coregonus clupeaformis. The sequence continues at coordinate 441,077 of NW_025533600.1, read as the reverse complement.
AATAAGTTGAAAGAGATTGGAGTCGGATAGCAAACAACGCGTAAAGAGGAAGTCCTGCCGCACAGAGCTTCCTGTGGCCTCTGTTATGCCACTTTCCCCCCTGCTCCCCCTTTGACTCCCTTACTCCTTGCTACCCATGGACTGACACCTGCCCCCTCAATCCCCTTTCGCCCCCCACAGGGAAGGAAGTATCTGTCACCCTATCCCCCTGCCCGGCCCAAACCGGACCCCCCTCTACTCCACCCCTCTCAACTCCTACCTCAGTCGGGTAGTCTAGCCTGTGTTTTAAGTGGTATTAGGGATGGCGATGGAGAATCCAAATTGACCCCTCGCCCCTACCCCCTATTGGATAGGAGTAAATATATAGTGGCAATTCCACCTAGCCAATCAGAGGGGTATGCTACAAATCAGGATCAATGAGTTAGCCGGCTAACTTTGATAAACAACCAGAAATTACTAATGATTTCTGGTTCATTAAGAAAGCTAAACTTAGATAGGTATTTTGGGTTGTTGAGTCAGTTAGACCATGCCCATTTCAAGGTTATCCTTATTAATAAAAATAAATCTCCAGAATATTAGGGCAAGTTAGCTGGCTAAGTAATTACATTTTTTGTCATTTAGCAGACGCTCTTATCCAGAGCAATTAGGGTTAAGTGCCTTGCTCAAGGGCACATCGACAGATTTTTCACCTAGTCGGCTCTGGGATTAGAACCAGCGACCTTTCGGTTACTGGCACAACGCTCTTACCCACTAAGCTACCTGCCGCCCTAAGTCATTGCTCTTGCTTTGCAGTATACCCCTCATATGGCAAGATGAAGCTACAGTATTACCATAGTAAATATATGTAAAGATGGAGCTATTACCACAATAAGTATACCTATCCGGTCTTTTCACATATACATGAAGTACGTAGGGGTTGTGGCTAAACGTCAATTTGGGATTGAGTATCTGAACTCCCCTCGCCCCACTTACAAGACAGGAAGTCACCCCTTCAACCTTCACCCCAGACCCCACTCCCAACCACAACCACAACCACCCATCACTACCACCACCATCCCCCACCCATATCCAAATCCCCCATCACCACCGCCACCACCACCACCATCCCCCACCCATATCCAAATCCCCCATCACCACCGCCACCACCACCACCATCCCCCACCCATATCCCACATCACCACCACCACCATCCCCCACCACCATCACCACCACCACCATCCCCCACCCATATCCCCCCATCACCACCACCACCATCCCCCACCCATGTCCCCCCATCACCACCACCATCCCCCACCCATATCTCCCATCACCACCGCCACCATCCCCCCACCACCATCACCACCACCATCCCCCACCACCATCACCACCACCACCATCCCCCACCCATATCCCCCATCACCACCACCACCATCCCCCACCCATGTCCCCCATCACCACCACCATCCCCCACCCAAATCCCCCATCACCACCGCCACCACCACCACCATCCCCCACCCATATCCCACATCACCACCACCACCATCCCCCACCCATATCCCCCATCACCACCACCACCATCCCCCCACCCATGTCCCCCCACCACCACCACCATCCCCCACCCATATCCAAATCCCCCATCACCACCGCCACCACCACCACCATCCCCCACCCATATCCCACATCACCACCACCACCATCCCCCCACCACCATCACCACCACCACCATCCCCCCACCCATATCCCCCATCACCACCACCACCATCCCCCACCCATGTCCCCCATCACCACCACCATCCCCCCACCCATATCTCCCATCACCACCGCCACCATCCCCCCACCACCATCACCACCACCACCATCCCCCACCACCATCACCACCACCACCATCCCCCACCCATATCCCCCCATCACCACCACCACCATCCCCCACCCATGTCCCCCATCACCACCACCATCCCCCACCCAAAACCCCCATCACCACCGCCACCACCACCACCATCCCCCCACCCATATCCCACATCACCACCACCACCATCCCCCACCACCATCACCACCACCACCATCCCCCACCCATATCCCCCATCACCACCACCACCATCCCCCACCCATGTCCCCCACCACCACCACCATCCCCCACCCATATCCAAATCCCCCATCACCACCGCCACCACCATCCCCCACCCATATCCCACATCACCACCACCACCATCCCCCACCACCATCACCACCAGCACCATCCCCCCACCCATGTCCCCCATCACCACCACCATCCCCCACCCATGTCCCCCATCACCACCACCATCCCCCCACCCATATCCCCCCATCACCACCACCACCATCCCCCCACCCATGTCCCCCATCACCACCACCACCATCCCCCACCCATATCCACCATCACCACCACCACCATCCCCCACCCATATCCCCCCATCACCACCACCACCACCACCATCCCCCACCCATATCCCCCCATCACCACCACCACCATCCCCCACCCATATCCCCCATCACCACCAGCACCATCCCCCACCCATATCCCCCATCACCACCACCACCATCCCCCCACCCATATCCCCCCATCACCACCACCACCATCCCCCCACCCATATCCCCCATCACCACCAGCACCATCCCCCCACCCATGTCCCCCATCACCACCACCATCCCCCACCCATGTCCCCCATCACCACCACCATCCCCCACCCATATCTCCCATCACCACCACCACCATCCCCCACCCATATCCCTTGTCTCAGTCTATGCCCACAAGCTATAGCCTATATGAAGAAGGAGAATCATCAACCTAGATATGATGGCAACCCTTGACTCCATACGATATGATACGATAACTTTATAGTCCATTTACATGGAAATTCACTCTGTGAGGTCAGCATAGAAATACACACAATCAATACACTCTAATACAACATACCGACCTATTCTACTGCTGTCCATCCATTGTGTTGCCCGGGCCCTGTGTCGGGTCAAATCATGAGAGTATAATGGACACTCCCAAAATAAACTAGGGCATCTCCAAGCATGAAAGGATATTGATGTTGGTCTAGACTGTTATTTTTAGGGCATCCCCAAGCCAATTCAAATCTGACCAACGGGGTAATTGGAGAGTATCAGAGCTCATGAAAGCCCTCCTTTCATTCTCCAATGTAAAGGAAGTTACTCCGTCACTCTCTGAGTGAACTTATGGTCAATTTGGTGTAAGACGTGTAGTTTGGTTACTCTCTGATCAGTAATATGTATATATATGACTCGGTACCAGTACCCCCTGTATATAGCCTCGTTATTGTTATTTTATTGTGTTACTTTTTATTTTATTTGTAACTTTTTTTTATTTAGTAAATATTTTCTTAACTCTATTTCTTGAACTGCATTGTTGGTTAAGGGCTTGTAAGTAAGCATTTCACAGTAAGGTCTACACCTGTTGTATTCGGCGCATGTGACAAATAAAATGTGATTTGATTTGATATGCTATAGATTTAGGATATACAGTATGTGGCTATTCACTGAGGACTACATCTCAATCTGACTTATACAGTGAAGACCCTTTCTCACTCTTTCCACTCTTTCATACCAGACACTTGTACATGTGAAACAGGACAACTATCAGCACCCCTTACAGTGAAGACTCTTTCAGAATTCATGGTCCAATTGGTGGGGTGTACTCATACATCCAAAATACTAAACCAATACACCCATTTCCTTTATAAATCATATATTCTGGGTTTATATAAATATTGAAAAGATGTTGCCCTACAATCACCATGGAAAGCCAATGTGTAAATCTGGTGTGATGCTACTGTACAGCTTTACTGTATGTAATGCAGCTTTTGCCTGACTGGGTTATGAGGTGAAAGGGGTTTTGGGGGGTAATTTGGTTGTGGGGGTCAACGGTTGGGGAGTTGGCGGCTGAGGGGGGAGGCAACCACTAACCTGCCCCCTGGCATTAACATGGAGACTGGAGCATATGAAGTCGTGATGTTTCTCTGACTGCTCAATCAGGTCACGTGAAGTCGGTCAGGAGCGCCGGGCGCCGCAGCCGTCTCGTCTGACGTGAGGGAGAGCGTAATCTGCCAGATGCGGTGCCATGGGCACCCTCGAGGCATACAGCAACCACCATCAGCCCGCAGTGGCACACTAAGAGAGAGAGAGCGAGAGAGAGAGAAAGAGAGAGAGAGATAGCCCTAGTAGTCAGCCAGAAAGGCTAGAACATGTTGGGTTTTAAGAAGTTAAACAGGCTTACATGGTTGACACTTTGGCTTTTGTTCCAATAAATGTGGTGCCTTTTATTTTGGGGTGGATTCATTCTCCATTATTCTAGAAGTGAAGAATGCAAATAAATACCAGCGTTATGGTGACTCCCATGCTCCAACACACACAACATACACACACGAACGAACGCGCACTCACACATGCATGCACACATTTGAGTGCACACATATACACACACACACACACACGCTTGGGTTATCCACTTGAGTTTAGTTTAGAACTGGTGTTGCTGTGACCACTAGTTTACATTCCCCCCAACACTCAGGATATCTGGGTCAGATTCAGCACTCAGTGTTATGACTGTCTCTCATAAACACATAAACATGACATTTATATAGAGAGGAACACAACCTGAGAGAGGGAGATGGAGAGAAAGAGTGAGCGAAAAGGATGGTGAGAGAGAGGGAGGGGGAGAGAGAGGGAGCGAGAGAGACGGGGGGGCAGAGAGAGGGAGGGTGAGCGAGAGGAAGGGAGACAGAGAGAGAGTGAGAGAGAGGGTAGGAGTGGATGGAGAAAGAGAGGTAGACCGAAAGAGAGAAAGAGAGAGAGATATGGTAAGAGAGAAAGACAGAGATGGAGATAAAAATGTACTCCACATCTACTATAAATTGTACTTGATGGAGAAAATGTAATTCCACCAATTCACCATGCTCTGCTTCAATAACTACAGCATGGTAACCAATTCACCATACTCTGCTTCAATAACTACAGCATGGTAACCAATTCACCATACTCTGCTTCAATAACTACAGCATGGTAACCAATTCACCATACTCTGCTTCAATAACTACAGCATGGTAACCAATTCACCATACTCTGCTTCAATAACTACAGCATGGTAACCAATTCACCATACTCTGCTTCAATAACTACAGCATGGTAACCAATGACAGAAACGGACTAAGATTTGCATATTGCCTATTTTCTGTCTGTAGCACAGAAAATATTCAGATCATGCCTGTGTGCTGTGCGTTGTTGAATACTTTGCTTGAATCCGCCTCCTACGTAAAACTGCTGGTCCCGCCCAGTGGAAAAGTGGAAACGGAGAAAGAGAGAAACTAAGAAAACACAGCGTTTCCTGGACTGGATTGGACATATGGGCCCCAAACAGGAACCCCCCCCTCCACACACACACACACACACACACACACACACACACACACACACACACACACACACACACACACACACACACAAGCGCACACACACAGACACACACCAAACTGAGAGCCTGGTCGGGAGCCCCCCCTTCCAAAACTCCCCCATCTCCCTGTGCGCTCCCCTTTTTTCCAATCATTCCCTGAAACTCCTACTCAACACAGGAACACATATGTGTTCCCAGCTCTCCCAGCTCTCCCAGCTCTCCCAGCTCTCCCAGCTCTCTCAGCTCTCCCAGCTCTCTCAGCTCTCCCAGCTCTCCCAGCTCTCCCAGCTTTCCCAGCTCTCCCAGCTCTCCCAGCTCTCCCAGTTCTCCCAGCTCTCCCAGCTCTCCCAGCTCTCCCAGCTCTCTCAGCTCTCCCAGCTCTCCCCTTTCTTCTCCTCTCTCCAAGCTAAGTGACATGATCCCCCAGCATTATGTTCCTATTAAAACACATGGCTAGATCATCACAGGCTACGCAGAAGGTCAGAGTGCAGAAAAAGCTAACAACATCTGGGTGTGTAGCCACTGGACCATGGTTTATATTCCCACCTCCCCCTCAGTTCTACCTGGTAGCCGACAGGCGTTGTGGGGTTATCCAGGTGTAACTTAAGGGCCCTGTTTATACTGTAGTTCCAGTTTCAGTTGCTGTGGTGTTAAAGGTTGAAAAGAGAGTGTTTATGGAAGTCAACTTAACACAGGAGCTGGAGAAAAATAAACAACCACAGAAATAAGTCAAAGGTGACAAAGAGTATGTTGAGCAAAACGTAGTGTAGACTCTTCCAAAAGGGTTCTCCGGCTGTCCCCATAGGATAACCCTTTTTGGTTCCAACTAAAACCCTATTTGGTTCCAGGAACCCAAAACGGTTCTACTTGGAACCAGAAAGGTTATACCTGGAATCAACAAGGGTTCTTCAAAGGGTTATCCCTATGGGGACAGCCGAATAACCCTTTTAGGTTGTAGAAAGCACCTTTTTTCTAAGAGTGTATCAGTTGAATTAAGGATGACTTGCTGGAGCAGCAAACAGAGAGGTGTTAGAGTTTGTCATTTGCCATGTGAACCAACAAACACTCCATCCCAACCGGACTACACTGGATCATTCTGGATCATTCTGGATTGATCTAGTTCTGGTTCTGGTTTTGGTTGTCATAATATCCCAGTAGTGTCATGCTGATGTAATGTTTGGACTGTAGAGGAATTCTAGAACCACTCAAAGTGGAATGGTGGAGTCTGTGATGCGAGGAATATTCACACACAATTGCATTTATTCCTTTGTGTTTCACATGTTGTTCAAAAATAAACTACAGTATATAGGGAAATCAGTTGGATGCCTCACTGTTGGATGCTTCACACTCCATACGTTTCAGTTTATAGAGAGCCTACATAGGGGTTTGTCTTCGCAATTGTATCTCTGTATAAGAAGAGGCATTCAATTCTGGACATTTTTTGTAAGAGACATCAATGAATAAACAAATGAAAGAATGAATGAATACATTAAAACATCTGTTCATTCTTGACCCCTGGAGTAATGTGTACAGGAAGAGAGACCCCCCTTCTTTCTCTGAAGAGGCAGGAATGCGATAATTGAAACCGTGTGTGTTGTAGAAACAAAGGCGCAGAGTGAGTGTCTGTGTGTGTGTGTGTGTGTGTGTGTGTGTGAGTGTGTGTGTGTGTGTGTGTGTGTGTGTGTGTGTGTGTGTGTGTGTGTGTGTGTGTGTGTGTGTGTGTGTGTGTGTGTGTGTGTGTGTGTGTGTGTGTGTGTGTGTGTGTGTGTGTGTGTGTGTGTGTGTGTGTGTGTGTGCCTTTTCCCTGCTATCGGCCTACACACTGGCTGGTTCTCACTGCTTGTGTGAGTGTTTGTTCTGGGCTTGGAATCAGATACCAATTCACTACCCAGCACCATTCCCTGTCTCATAGTGGTATCCTTATTTTCTGTGTTTTTATTACTGGACCAAGCAGAGATCCTGCAGTATAGCCTAAATTGGAGAGGATAATATAATAATTATTGTTTCTAAAATTGTCAGCACACACACACACACACACAATGAGCATATTTTCTTTGTCAAAGAAAGAAACCAGATGCAGTGACCATAGGACACACCGTAGCCTACTACTTTACCTCATCAGTGATCTGGGGATTTGATTGAATAATTCCCTAACAGATTACAATACAGTACAACCCTTGTACAGTACAGTCACATGAGGGCAGGTTTGTATTCGTCGCTCCACAGGGCGGGACATGATGATGACGTACAGTGAAAGCTGCCTGTCTGTCTAGCGGAGTAGCGGAGCTCGGATGGGATAGCCTACTCTCCGGATACTAGTGGAGTGAAGGCGTATCTGCCGGATAATATGCAACCGATCACTCTAGAAAAGAGACGTCGCCGTTTCAGTTCCATCTGAAATAGCTAGGCTACACTGATGACGGATATCCAAGTGGATTGCCTCGTGATTCCAGCATTGGTGGCAAGAGCAAGAATATTCCCCAAAACAAGACGCGGCTTCTGAGGTCAACCTGTCTGCAAATGCACCCTACAAATTAAAACGCGCATTTCAATCATTTACCCCATATTCATACAACAAGTTTCAGCGATCCGAACTCGTTTTTTTGGACCTTTGCATTTTCCCCTTCAGACATGGACGAAGACAATCAAGGTACATCCCATTCACATGCATGTGTATCTTTCATGTTTCGATGTGCTGTTATGTGCACTAGGATCATTTTGGGTAGGCTACAGCAGGTCCTAAGGCCGGTTTAATGACAACAATCAGGTTAACACTGTATTTCCATTGAGGTATTGTGATATTTCACATAATAATAATACTATAATCATCATTATGTCTATGTTATATGTTACTTACAATAGATTTAGGGATGACGTTAGAAAATAATAGAAGAAGAAAGAATACGAAAATAAATAGAAGGCATCTAGAATGCGAACCGTTATCCCTCTACATTGAGACACAATTGACATGTCCCCCTACGCTCGTGTATGGTATAGCGACCCAGTTATGAGCATGTTTCATGGTTCCATGAGAAGTAATCTGAAACAGAACCCTCAGTCATCACACACAGTGGAGGTGTAGCGCGCTAATGCAGGATGGATGGATATGGATTGACCTATATTCTGCGTTAGTAAGAACAGGACTGTCACACTCCAGCGGATAGGCATGATGCCTGTATGAATACATCACTGTCATGAGGCTGAATGCGGAACGCATACTCCCTTGGCTTATTATTAAGACTTCAGTCACCAGGTCAGTTCCACACTCATTCCAGGCAAGCTCAACAGGTCATTCCATATGTAAGGTTTGTAAAGTATGACAAGCCTCAAGGCTAATTCAAGCACTGCTCTGTGATATATAAAGTTATGACTAATTGAAGAGTGCTCTCTCTGGCTCAGTTCCATGACTAGATGCTTTGTGAATGTGTGTATGTGTGTGTGTGTGTGTGTGTGTGTGTGTGTGTGTGTGTGTGTGTGTGTGTGTGTGTGTGTGTGTGTGTGTGTGTGTGTGTGTGTGTGTGTGTGTGTGTGTGTGTGTGTGAGTGAGTGAGTGAGTGGACATAAGCACAATCGGCTCAGTAGGCTACACATGATTTGGATCTCTCTATTTGAGCCAGAAAAGTCCAGGAAAAACTCCTGGCCCTAGTCCCAACCATAGTCCCGACCCACCTTTTGAGAAAACACTGATCTACAGCTCTTGCTTGGCCCCTTTACTGGTTACTCCAGAGCTATGTGATGTATGTTATTCATTGTGGCAGAGTGGAGCGAGGGAAGAGGGAAGAGGGAAGAGGGAAGAGGGAAGAGAGCCCTCATTGTGCTGCTATCAAAGTGCCCCCCTCCAGTGGTGGGTGGCAGATGTCAGCAGCAGCACATACATATCACAGACAGACAGACAGACAGACACACCACAGACAGACAGACAGACAGACAGACAGACAGACCATAGACAGACAGACAGACAGACAGACAGACACGACAGACAGACAGACAGACAGACAGACAGACATGACATGACATGACAGACAGACAGACAGACAGACAGACAGACAGACAGACAGACAGACAGACAGACAGACAGACAGACAGACACACCACAGACAGACAGACATACAGACATACAGACATACAGACATACAGACACGACAGACAGGCAGGCAGGCAGGCAGGCAGGCAGGCAGGCAGGCAGACAGACAGACAGACATACCACAGACAGACAGACAGACAGACATACCACAGACAGACAGACAGACAGACCACAGACAGACAGACAGTCAGACAGACACACCACAGACAGACATACAGACATACAGACACGACAGACAGACAGACAGACAGACAGACAGACAGACAGGCAGGCAGGCAGGCAGGCAGGCAGGCAGGCAGGCAGGCAGGCAGACAGACAGACACACCACAGACAGACAGACATACTGTATGGTCCTGTGATGCCAACCAGTCAGACAGCCGAGAGGGGAAGATCAACCCCCCATCCCTGCCTCTCCCTGTTCCCCCATCTCCCTCACGGTAGAGTCTTCCCTAACAGACAGAGAGAGAGAGAGAGAGAGAGAGAGAGAATGGATGGATAGATTGTGGTCTGGAATGATAAGAGAGGTGTCAGTGTGTGTATTTGTGTTTGTGTGTTGGAGAGGATGTGTGTGTGTGGTTGTGTTGGAGGGGATGTGTGTGTGTTGGAGAGGATGTGTGTGTGTGTGTGTTGGAGGGGATGTGTGTGTGTGTTGGAGAGGATCTGTGTGTGTGTGTGTGTGTTGGAGGGGATGTGTATGTGTGTGTTGGAGAGGATGTGTGTGTGTGTGTGTGTGTGTATGTTGGAGGGGATGTGTGTGTGTGTTGGAGAGGATGTGTGTGTGTGTGTGTGTGTGTGTGTTGGAGGATGTGTGTGTGTGTGTTTGGAGGGGATGTGTGTGTGTGTGTTGGAGGGGATGTGTGTGTGTGTTGGAGGGGATGTGTGTGTGTGTGTTGGAGAGGATGTGTGTGTGTGTGTTGGAGAGGATGTGTGTGTTTTGTGTGTGTGTGTTGGAGGGGATGTGTGTGTGTGTGTTGGAGAGGATGTGTGTGTGTGTGTGTGTGTGTGTTGGAGGGTGTGTGTGTGTGTGTGTTGGAGAGGATGTGTGTGTGTGTGTGTGTGTTGGAGGGGATGTGTGTGTGTGTTGGAGGGGATGTGTGTGTGTGTGTTGGAGGGGATGTGTGTGTTGGAGAGGATGTGTGTGTGTGTGTTGGAGGGATGTGTGTGTGTGTGTTGGATAGGATGTGTGTGTGTGTGTGAGCGACTTACAGTTAGTGAGTGCATACATTTTTCATACATTTTTCATACTGGAATAACACATGAATATGTCCTGGAAGGATACGCATAGCGTCACATATGCCAGTTATGCAGACAGTTGATGAGAGAGAAAGAGGGGGAGAGGGTGAGAGAGAGAGAGAGAGGGGGGAGAGGGTGAGAGGGAGAGGGGGGTGGGGGTGGGAGAGAGAGATCACCGGGCTTAATTGTCTAGCACGCTTGGCTTGATTTAGGACACATGCAGGGCATCATCATCACGAATCATCAGTGATCTGCTCACCCAAGATCCACAGTATATACACTGTATGCACGAACAGAACCAGAGCTTACCAGGGTCACTGAGGAGAGACATCCCAGGGAGGAGGTGATCAGGCTGGGTAGCAGAGAAAGGCAGAGTGGGTGAGAGACGGTTCCTGGCTCTGCTCTGTGGGATACCGTCTGTGACACTCCGGGCGTGGGGCGGTCGACAGGAGTCCTACTGGGCCAGTGCGATTAACACACACACACACAGACACACATACAAACACACACAGACACACATACAAACACACACAGCCTGCCAGATGGAGAGCTGCCAGAGAGAGAGAGGGATGGAGAGAGAGCAAGTTGTAGACAGAGAGATGGCAGGGAGTCAGAGAGCGAGAGTGCGAGAGAAAGAGAGAGAGGGAGGGAGGAAGAGGAGGGAAGGTTGGAGACAGGCCAGAGAGGTATGGAGGGAGGCCAGGTCAGTGCAGGGATGAGTACATATTCATCCTTAATCAATTCTTCAGTCTATTACTGGAGTTATGTTCAATAAAACTCCTATCTGTTCTGTGATGATTAGCTAACTGTGGGTGGTAGTAGTGATGTGCAGTGCTCCTCTCCACCAGTGCTCCTCTCCACCAGGACTTCTGTCCATATTTCTTTCTATTTCTTTTTTATTTCACCTGAAGTATCAAACCACTTTGAGACTTTATAGGAGAGAGCAGAGCACCCCTCATTCATGTACACACACACACACACACACACACACACACACACACACACACACACACACACACACACACACACACACACACACACACACACACACACACACACACACACACACACACACACACACACACACACACACACACACACACACACACACACACACACACAGGCCTTATACAACTCTGGACAGCAGCAGAAACTAAGGTGATTTAATCAGTTTGACATGTACTCCACAATACAATGCTTCTCCATAGGACACAATGCTTCTCCATAGGACACAATGCTTCTCCATAGGACAATAGACCTAGAGGAGTGCCAAACACACTCCTATCAACAGGCACCTGCTCTGATTGGTGCCTCACTGCTGCTTTGTTTAATCCACTCATTTGACATGAAGCAGAAGACTCTAATGGCCAATTCTGAACGGCACATTTTAACAGATTAAGTTAAGTGTTTATTAGCAGTGTAATTTCTACTAGCTTTAACTGTGGCACTTAAGTGTGTGTGTGTGCGTGTTTGTGTGTGTGTGTGTGTGTGTGTGTGTGTTTGTGCGGCACTGACTGGTAGAGTGAGAGACCATATGGTATGAATCAGTGTTTTTATCCCTTTAGTTACGTTCACAGCATGTCTACCGACGGACTGTGTGTTTGTGTGTGTGTGTTTGGCCACAAACCGCTCTGTTTACTCAGTGTGAAAACCCACCGTTTTCATTTGCTACGCTTGTGTGCCCGTGCAGCCGCGAGGTTATGTCATGCACGCTCCAGCCCAGCCGAGGCGAGACACATACCACCTCGGAGGCGTATCTCAATAGTCTGATATGGCTTCCTCTGCTTGTCTTCCTTGTCTCCTTGTCTCCTAACCTTCATCTGGACTAATGAAGAATTGGACATTAAGCACCTACTACACTCACCTACTATGCCCTCTACTCTGATCAACCCACATTCAGGAAAGAAGCTAAGTAGAGGAAGCAACGGTCCCAGACCTTCTCGTGTGCCTGCTTCTGTGGATGGCAAAATGGCTTCAGACAGAGAATGTTAAGGAGGTTCTTTGTTTACGTTTGGTCTTTGGAATAGATGGGGCTCCTCTGGACCTCCATGTTTACCCAAGGCCCACCCTCTGTGAAGTAGCTAAGAGAAGTGCAGCTGAAAAGTTGATGGGTCATGGTTCAATGACTATATGAGCTCTCCACATTTTAGAGCAACTCACGCTTAGCTAGTCCAGCTAGAAGACGTCCCTTTGCTCTGTTGCAGCACAGAGCTCACAGTGTGCCGATCCACCATTTATTCAGGTGGACTGAAGTCCTTCAAAGTATACCACAGTACAGCGGCCTCCCAAACTGACTGGCCCTCCCAGGGCACCACTGGCCTGATCAGTAGGTCAAGAGCTTGGGACTATAAGGTTCTATCTGCATTTTTGTCAAAATTGAGTTGTTGACGTAGCCTTTTTCTGTTCTAAGTTCTCTACTTATATAGTACACTAAATACCCCAATTCATGTTGTTAATATAGAAATTGCCGACACCATTCAAACCAATGAGGGTTCAGAACTTTAAGGCCAATTATCTCAAAATAATTTTTTTGCAGATTGAACACAACCCACAGGCACACAATGGTTAAATCAAAGTTAAATCAACGTTGTTTCAACGTCATTTCAATGAATTGACGTCTGTGCCGAGTGGGAAGCTCTCGATGTGTATGTACGGCATGACAACAATAGTGAGGGTACTAAAGCACATACAGATCTGGGACCAGCTCTAGGTTACCACTGCAGTCCTGCAGAAATAGATTGGATCCCAGCAGGCCAATCTGGATTTAGACTACCACAACTGCATTAAAAGGAAAGGGTAGCAGACAAAAATTATATGAAGACTACATTTTATTGGTAATAGTGCCTATGTGTTCCGCATGCCTCTCCATCTCTCTGTCTAGAGGTCACTAGTGGCTGCTGACTGTGGTCGTGGTCGTGCTTATAGATAGCATCAATATCCACATCCACTGCTGCGCCAATCAGTTACTTCTCGATCTAAGCCTGAAGGGCCACCACCAGTCAGCCAGACTGGTCAATACTACCTTGAATAGCCTCTCTCTCTCTCTCTCTCTCTCTCTCTCTCTCTCTCTCTCTCTCTCTCTCTCTCTCTCTCTCTCTCTCTCTCTCTCTCTCTCTCTCTCTCTCTCTCTCTCTCTCTCTCTCTCTCTCTCTCTCTCTCTCTCTCTCTCTCTCTCTCTCTCTCTCTCTCTCTCTCTCTCTCTCTCTCTCTCTCTCTCTCTCTCATCTGAGTTTAACAGTCATTTACTTTCCAGTCTAAATATACTGTATATCAGTCTAAATATATATCTTATACATTGATTGGTGGGTTGTCTGGTTCTCTACCCAGGCCTCCCTGTGTGATTCAACCCAGTGTGAGTCACCTCTGTCAGGCTGGCTGTGCTCTGTGTTGTGACTGCTGTGTGGTTGACACCACCCTGATGCCCTGCTGGCTATATAACAGAGACATTGCTTGGCCTGGCTCAATATCATACAAACAGATACAGCAGAGAGGGGGAGTTGATACTGTACGGTGGATGGGTTGAGAGAGAGAGAGAAAGAGAGAGTGTGTGTGTGTGTGGGTGTTTGGCCAGAGGGGTTTCAAGTCAATACGTCACCATCTTATAATTTCAGACACACTGTTCCTATCACACACGCCCTACTATAGGTCCAAACAAGCAGATGTTTCTATTGCATTTAACCTTTATTCACCCAGGTCAATGTTATTGAGATATAATCTATTTTTTAAGAGAGACTGAATGATGTTGAGTCCACATTTTAAATGGTGGAGCATGTGCTACCATTATATACCCTTGCTATACCCCTCGACCACCTGCTTGAGTTGAAGTGAAGTTACAGTAAATTGGAGTTAGTTAAGTTGGAGTTTTAGGATTATTGACAGACTGGCCCACATGGAAGTTTAATCAGTTCCTCTCTAAATGGATTTGATAGGGTTTGGAGAGTAGATGTAGCTGCATAAATGCGCTCTGTGTTCTGGTGTGTTAGGAGAGACTGGGGACAGCACATGGGTTTCATTTGGAAATCCTCCTGGACCTCAGCACTGTTTTCTCAATCTTAAAAAAGTCTTAAAGGGTCTAAGAAACGTTGATAAGTGAGTGTGACGTGCGTGGCAGGAACTGTGAACTGTTGTGTCCCAGCAGAAGGGTCCTAGTATTGGAGAGAGCACACAGAGGTTCTCAATAACAGCCATGATTCCTCTCATCTCCAGTCCATGCTCCCTCCCTAGCTGGCTGATATACGGGGCTGCCTAGTAAAGGGTTCCACATGAAGAATGGATGAAAAGATTCAAAACAGACCTAGACCAGGCCAACAATACGGAGGTTTGGGGTGTGTGTGCGTGGGTGGGTGGAGGGGTGGGGTCAGTGTGTATGTGTGTGTGTGTGTGTGTGTGGGAGGGGGATTTTGGAGGCGTGAGGCAAATTGAGCTCTATTTTTCTCCTCTCTCAGAGCGTGCTAGAACTCCCAGGAGTCCTGGGTCATATGTTGAAAATAATTTTTGCGGGAAAGAACAGCCCCCGCTCCAGTCTGGGCTTTGTCGGCCCTCAAGTTCAAGGTTCTGTGTGTATGTGTGTGTGTGTGTGTGTGTGCGTCTGTCTATGCGTGCATTCGTGCCTGCATGTGTTACATGTTGGCTTTTTGGAAAGGGAAGAGAAGGCCGACCAGAGAGGAGCGGAGGAAAAGGCAGGGCTGGAACAATTATGTAAGGGATCATAGATTGTAAAAGCTGCTGAAGATGCAGGAAAAATGTGTATCCACCCTCAGTCACTACAGCCAGCCAGCATGCCAGGTCATCCAGTCCCCCTCTGTCTCCAAACACACAAGATCTTATAACCTCTGGTTTCCTCAGGTTAAATGCGTCCTTCAAATGGATGGATCATGGGGTGGCCAGAACAGAGACTTTATCTCCAGCATGTACTTTTATCCTTTTGACCGTGATGTTGCTCTTATAGGGATGGGTTGGTGTTGGATAGAGTGAGGAGTGTATCTTCCTGAAAATGCTTTCAGCCTCTTGACCACTGTCTTGTCTTCACATCAGGTTTTATGTGCACTGTTGGTTTTGAGCTTTCAGCTTACTGGAAAGAAATGTGCTTTGTGCGTTTGTGAATGGCAGGACACTGAATCAACAGTATAGTGCTCTATTACATTATCTGTCCATCTCAGTGCTCTCTCCTCCTCTTTCTCCTCTCCTCTCCTCTCCTCTCCTCTCCTCTCCTCTCCTCTCCTCTCCTCTCCTCTCCTCTCCTCTCCTCTCCTCTCCTCTCCTCTCCTCTCCTCTCCTCTCCTCTCCTCTCCTCTCCTCTCCTCTCCTCTCCTCTCCTCTCCTCTCCTCTCCTCTCCTCTTTCCCCAAAGGTCCTGTCACTCTGATGCTCCCTCCACTCTTCTCTCCTCTATAAGAGGATTTGTACAGTAATGCTCAATGGCTTATTCTGGACCAGCATGTCAGTAGAGTAGACCATGCTCTCTCTCTCTCTCTCTCTCTCCCTCTCCCTCTCCCTCTCTCTCTCTCTCTCTCTCTCTCTCTCTCTCTCTCTCTCTCTCTCTCTCTCTCTCTCTCTCTCTCTCTCTCTCTCTCTCTCTGTCTCTCTCTCTCTCTTTCTCTCTCTCTCTCTCTCTCTCTCTCTCTCTCTCTCTCTCTCTCTCTCTCTCTCTCTCTCTCTCTCTGTCTCTCTCTCTCTCTCTCTCTCTCTCTCTCTCTCTCTCTCTCTCTCTCTCTCTCTCTCTCTCTCTCTCTCTCTCTCTCTCTCTCTCTCTCTCTCTCTCTCTCTCTCCTCGTGTTCTGTGCCATGATAGATCTGCACACACTGCTTTTTTTCTGCTGTAAAATACAGCCTCATCATGCAAAATGCATTTGTTGTTTAGTTGTGAGGAGAGGGATCAGCAGGGACTGTGCTGCTCTGGTGCTGTGGTGTTGCGGTAGTAGTAGTCACACTCGTTCCCCCCGATGGAGACTACTATTTATATCTATTGTGGTGGTTGTGTTTGTCTCAGCAAAACACCTCATAGTCAGTACCCAGCGGGGCCAGCCATATGATGAACAGGGACCCTCTGCATGACCTGCCAGTGTGTGTGTGTGGCTTTATGAGTGTACTGTATGTATAGTGAGTGTTTAGGAGTATTCAGAGCAAAGTGAATGCTGCAGTCACCATGTATATAGTACTCAACCAAAGTAGGTTGGTGGTGGAGGGCTCAGCCCCAGCTGTGTGTACAGTATCTCACGGTTTCCTACTCTCATGCACCAGGATGAGATAGCAGTTAATCGTGTGTATGTGCATATCCATGTCTGTGTGTGTATGTGCTTTGATGTGTGTGTGTGCATTCGTGCATTTGTGTGTGTGTGTGTGTGTGTGTTTGTGTGTAGATGGAGAGGATTACCGGCTGCTGGAAGCCCTCTCCATGCTTAAACAAATGGGGGAGATGAGCTGTGGAGGGATGGGGGACAGTTAGTGAATTAAGGGTCATGAGCTGGAGCTGCTGGCTGTCACCTTCCTACATCCAACTGGGGATGTGGCTGAATAGAGAGACACCAATAAACAGGATACAAACATGACAGAGACTGAGATGAGAAAAAGGAGAAAAAACATCCCTCTCTTCACAGAGCCAAAATACAGGATACATACATCACTACTATGTTGACACTTTGGTCCCACTTTATTTGGATAGTCCCATATAGATGGTCTACAGATGGTCATACTATCAACACACTATCTGTTGATAAGCAAACGCTTGCTAAGGTTATGGTTAAGTTTAGGGTTAGGGTAAGGGTTAAGGTTAAGGTTAGGATTAGGGTAAGGGTTAAGGTCAGGGTAAGGGTTAAGGTTAGGGTTAGGGTAAGGGTTAAGGTTAAGATTAGGATTAGGGTAAGGGTTAAGGTTAGGGTTAGGGCTAGGGTTAGGGTAAGTGGATAGTTAGTTGACATGATGTTGACAGTTATTGAACATCTACTGAACATCTACAAACCATCTACTTGGGACTATCCAAATAAAGTGTTACTGAGACTTTCCCTCTGTCAATGCTGAGATGAGAAGCCTGATCCTGGATCTGATTTAGCCAAGTCCCCTGTCTATCTTGACTACATATATGACATACCAATAAGGGATTTTTCTGCCATTGTAATCAATTGTCCAAACAGTGTAAGAAAAACAAAATGGGGATGGAAAAAAGATTGAAGTGTAAACTTAAACGACTAAGACCAGATATACATTATGTAGAAAAGATAATGGACCTATATATTTTTAAATAATATCATCTTTGAGAACTAACAATCACCATAATAAAAGCTAGACAGTCAGAGAGAATTGGAAATTCCAAAAGCAATGAATTTAGCAGTGTTCATTTTGTTATGTTTGAGCAAAAGAACACAGGATTAGCCATGGCAAAATGCATAGAATTGCAGGAAATTAGCTTTAAAACTGCAACAATTTATCTCAGCTCAATGGCAAAAGGTGTAGAATTGCAGGAAATTG
The DNA here is from genome assembly GCF_020615455.1 of Coregonus clupeaformis. Taxonomy (NCBI): domain Eukaryota; kingdom Metazoa; phylum Chordata; class Actinopteri; order Salmoniformes; family Salmonidae; genus Coregonus; species Coregonus clupeaformis. Next base: position 422,887 of record NW_025533600.1, on the reverse strand, counting down.
ACTTACATATGCAAAAAATTTCTCTATAGCGCCAAGATGGGGGCCTCTAAAATGTTCGATAAAATGTAGCCGCGCCATAAGGCCGACCGCGCTCATTGCCATGCCCCCTACCACGCCCACCACCTAAGCCCCTTTTTGTTACAGAAAAACCCTGCCAATGATAATCAGAGGAGTTGGCTAAAGCACATACAGATCTGGCATCAGTCATCTTGACAGTAGTGAAGGGGTACAGTACAGTACAGTACATCACAGTGTGTAGCCTGTATCTGTTCTGCTGTTCTCTCTTCAATATGGAGGATCCTAATGTATTCTATTGACCTTTGCGACCTCTCCACTACATTGTGTGTGGATTTGTGAGAGGACAGGGGAGCGGAAAGAATAATTAATGTTTTTCATGGTGGAAAGCGTGAAATGAAATCAGTCTACTCAGGCTCTCTGGACTAGGATAGCTTGACAGGCTCAAGAATGGGCCTGCTGATGTCCAAGAGAGCATTGATAATGAGACCTTTTCATAAGGATAGTAGCGGCTAGATATCAAGCTGCATCAAGACGCTGTCCTAGGGAGGAACAATACACAGGCAGTCATGCACGCACATACACACACACACACATACATACACACACACATACACACTCACACACACACACACACACAGTCAAGTGCACCTCAGGGTGTAGACATAGTATCAGTCAGAGATTTACAGTAGCTCTGAGGCGTTGGTCCCTTCACACACATATTTAATCTCCTTTCACCTCTGTCACGTCACATCATCTCTCTGGCTGGAATACACAAACACTATAAAAAAGCCTCAGCCCTCCCTCTGAGGGGTCACTAGCTACGGAAAACCATTATGTGAATGAGATCCCACAGTCCACAGACATCAATGAGGATTTCCATATGTGTGAGGAAAGTGATACTCAAAATATATAGATGATGGCCATGTTCACAAACACCATTGTATTCTCTGAGTAGCTGTATCAAAGCAAACATCAGAGGTTTGATGGCTAGACAAGTTATATTACTGTAGAATGAGGTGGTAGACAATACCATGTGTATTGCCTAGATGGGCTGGTGTGAGATGTCCATAAATGAAATGCTTATACTTTAGAGTTGTTTCCAAGGGTGAATATGGAGAAAATGGCTATTATCAAGATCTGGGGCTGGATGGAATGACTATATTTGTTTTCCAGAGGCTGTAAATTGTTTCCACTAGTTTTTCCACTTTCAAAGATATCGTTCCCTTATAATTCTAGAATTTATTCAACACGCAGGGAGAAATATTCAGCAAATATGATACTGCACTTATCTGCGGTCTTGACAAACTGTACAAGTGGCTGTAAATAATAAGACAGTGATTATTGTCCGTCCTCTGGAAAAAATACAATCATCACTATTTAAAATCATCATCAGCATTAAATTCTTCAAGAAAGGGAGAAGCACGTTCAAAATGTTCAAAGAGCCATAATGAGAACAGTGGCACGTTAAACCCTTGTATTTACAGCAACAGAACCACCATGTTGGATCATCAAGAAAAGTATTGATCTTATTTCTTGGAGTATCAGGCCTTTTTGAGCACCTTTGTCTCTTCCACTCTCCTATCTTATTGTACCAGGAAGGAAACCATATTGTCGTTATATATTAGAGATGGATCAGTCTGTTCATTTTCAAATCATAGATACATACAGTAGATGTGAGTTTCAAGTTACTGAACTTCATAAAAACATCAGCCATCTGAGTTCCATCCAGTTGGATCTCTTGAAACAGGAAGCTTCATATTATTTCCTGTATCCTATGTTATGTTGCATGACTGCATTTTCCTATTTATCTCCTCAACATCTGGCAACCCCAATATTCAGCTCTATGAAGCTGGGTCACAGCTGGATGTGACATGGTTTGATGTGGGTCGAATGCAACAGAGGGACTACAGTAGGGGGGTTACTCTTTTTCAATATTTCCCCAACATATTTAATCCATGTGAAATGTATATCTTGTAGGCCTATTCTGAAATCTGAAAATGGCATCAGTTGGATTAAATGGTGATTTTCTTGATATATTGTTTTTAATATTTTATAGGCAACATACAGATTATCCACTGATTACTAACTGTCTACCTCACTACTGCAGCTGCATTTAAATGCCACACTAACTGCCCAATGGCACCGTACTAAATCACATAGCAACCAATAGGCCTGCACCCTGCACCTTAGCTCCACCAATAGAAAATCTGCATTTCACTACACTTCCTCATGAAGATGCTGCTAGTAACAGTTAATATGTCTACCTCTGTAAACCTCATCACCATCTCCAGTTCCAGACAAACTACAGAAGTTAATAAAAAAACGTACAATCTGCAAAAAACTTTTATAGAAGAAAGTCCAGAGAAAAAGAGGATGTCTGACTGTGACCTCAACCACCCACATATTCCCTGTGATAAAGTGATCCCAGCTCTACTTTTTTCATCTTTGTGATCCTGCTGTTCTCCTCTCACAGAACAACAAAGAGAGCAGGCAGCAGCAGCTGGAGTTCTACTTGGCAGCCAGAGTATCTCTCTCTCTCTCTCTCTCTCTCTCTCTCTCTCTCTCTCTCTCTCTCTCTCTCTCTCTCTCTCTCTCTCTCTCTCTCTCTCTCTCCCCCTCCCTCTCTCTCTCCTTCTCTCTCTCCCTCTCTCCCTCTCTCTCTCTCCCTCTCTTTCTCTCTCTCTCTCTCTCTCTCTCTCTCTCTCTCTCTCTCTCTCTCTCTCTCTCTCTCTCTCTCTCTCTCTCTCTCTCTCTCTCTCTCTCCCCCTCTCTCTCTCTCTCTCTCTCTCTCTCTCTCTCTCTCTCTCTCGCTCTCTCCTCCTCTCTCTCTCTCTCGCTCTCCCCCCCTCTCTCTCTTTCTCTCTCTTTCTCTCTTTCTCTTTATTTCTGTCTTTCTCTCTCTTATTCTCCATGCTCTTTTCCAGATGCGCTGTCTGGATGGCCAGAGCCCAATATAAACAGTTCAGTCATTCAGTGCAGCCTCTCTCAGCCTCACAGGCTCTGTTCTGTTTGTCTCCTCAGGGCCTCCGTATCAGATGACTGGCCAGGGCCAGATACACTCCAGTTATTTCCTGAGTGACTCACACTGGAGTACTGTGGAGGTTCTAAAGAGGGTTCTAAGAGAGGCCATGTTAACATTTGTGGGGGTTCTTTTACTTCCTTACTATTATGACTATGATTAATAGTAGTGATAGTGGGTGGATGAGGCTTCTGAACCTAACAATAGAATACTAGACTCTCATGTGCTGGCAGTCATCCACTGCTGTAAAGCTAACCCAATGGTGGCACCTTCCAGTGGAGATCTAACAGTTCCAGTAGGCCTTTTATATTCCGCCCACCATATTGGAATTCAGAGATTGCCGTGCATGACAACTTCCAAATTCCAACTGCTCGTTCCTTCTTCAACCACCAAGGAGTCGTTTACCGCGTCTCCACCCCCCTACTCTAAAGTCTGACCCTAAATGACTTGATGATTGATAGTAAATTATAACCTCTGCTCGTCATTGGGGGTTCAGAAGCTTATCTCCCATTATTATCCACAGTCACTGTCCCCAGAGCTGTTTTATTGCCTCCTAAACGGCCTGATCCAACGGTCACACTGTTCTCTGATCAGTGGTGTGTGTCCTAGGGTGACTTTGTAGAGTAGACGCTGTAGTGCGTGTCCTATGGTAGGATGACGTTGTAGACACTGTAGTATTTATGTCGTAGGGTGCCATTGTAGATGCTGCTGTAGACGCTCCATTAGGGAGCTGTGCTACTTTCCCCTCGCCGGCGCCAATCAGTAATCCTCACACATTTTCTGGCCTGACACATAGTACAGACAAAAGTCCTTGGTTGGTTTAATTACAGCCTAGGGCCAATGCTTCAATTAATATTGTCTAAATTCATTTTAAGTATTGCATTTTTTGTATTATGTGAGTATTAAGTAATTATTCTATATTTTATGTACCGCGATGTACAGTATACAACAATATGGATGTTTTGTAGAGAACGGTAGTAGAGGTCTGAACTGTGCTTGCACGGTATCCCCTCTATCCTCCTTTAAGTCAATGTGTAGGAAAGAAGGGGCCCAAGTTGTGCTCTCATGCTCTCATGCCATACCCAGCTTCCCCTCTGGAAGTCTCTCCTTGGAAAGGAGACATGGCCCCAGCAGGATGGTGCATGCACGATAAGATAAGAAGGCCCTTCTGAGATAGACCGATGGCAAGGGTATTTTAAAGGGGAAATCATTGGTCACAACTCAAAACATGCAAAACTCTCACAACTCTTTAAAAATGTACCGTAAACTCTCTCTAAAAATGTGCCCTGAGAAGAGAGCAGGGATACATTCATAACATACCCATGATACCGTGATTCACCCCTTTAATACGCAGGAAGTGACACGTGAAAGGAGGATCAACAAGAGTAATCAAAGGCAACCCCACTGCAGTCAGCGCCTGTAACTGTCACGATCGTCGTAGGAGTGAGTAGACCAAGGCGCAGCGTGTGAAACAAACATGACTTTATTTAATTAAAGTATCAAACAAAACACGACTCGTGAAGTCCACGGTTAACAATACCGACACGGAACAAAAACCCACAACACCCAAGGGAAAACATACAGTTTAAATATGGCTCCCAATCAGAGACAACCCACAACAGCTGACACTCGTTGCCTCTGATTGGGAGCCACTCTGGCCAACATAGACATATAACAACTTAGAACACCCAACATAGAAAATGAACACATAGAATGAACACACCCTGGCTCAACATATAGAGTCCCAGAGCCAGGGTGTGACAGTACCCCCCCCTAAAGGCGCGGACTGCGACCGCGCCTCAATAAGAGCTAAACAGGGGAGGGCTGGGTGGGCATACCTCCTCGGCGGCGGTTCTGGCTCCGGCCTTGACCACCACCCTTCCATAATTCCCCCGTAGCGCCCCTGGTCCGGTCTGACCCCGCTGGCTGGATCTGGACTGGACATTGACGGAGCGGATTGCTTACGCTCCGTTGTGGAGCAGCTGACCGGTCTTACCAGGCTGACGACTCGCACCCCGGGCTTGGTGCGAGTAGCAGGAACGGGCTGAACCAGGCTGACGACTCGCACCCCTGGCTTGGTGCGAGTGGCAGGAACGGGCTGGACCAGGCTGACGACTCGCACCCCTGGCTTGGTGCGAGTGGCAGGAACGGGCTGGACCAGGCTGACGACTCGCACCCCTGGCTTGGTGCGAGTGGCAGGAACGGGCTGGACCAGGCTGACGACGCACACCGTAGGCTTGGTGCGTGGAGCAGGGACAGGCCGGACAGGGCTGGCGACGCACCCCGTAGGCTTGGTGCGTGGAGCAGGGACAGGCCGGGCTGGGCTGACGACGCACACCGTAGGCTTGGTGCGTGGAGCAGGGACAGGCCGGACAGGGCTGGCGACGCACACCGTAGGCTGGTGCGTGGAGCAGGGACAGGCCGGACAGGGCTGGCGACGCACACCGTAGGCTTGGTGCGTGGAGCAGGAACAGGCCGGGCAGGGCTGACGACGCACACCGTAGGCTTGGTGCGTGGAGCAGGGACAGGCCGGACTGGGCTGACGACGCACACCGTAGGCTTGGTGCGTGGAGCAGGGACAGGCCGGACAGGGCTGGCGACGCACACCGTAGGTTTGGTGCGTGGAGCAGGGACAGGCCGGGCTGGGCTGTCGACGCACACCGTAGGCTTGGTGCGTGGAGCAGGGACAGGCCGGACTGGGCTGTCGACGCACACCGTAGGGTTGGTGCGGGTGGCAGGAACAGGCCGGGTCGGGCTGGCGACGCGCACCGTAGACTTGGTGCGGGTGGCAGGAACAGGCCGGACCGGGCTGGCGACGCGCACCGTAGGTTTAGTGCGTGGAGCAGGGACAGGCCGGGCTGGGCTGTCGACGCACACCGTAGGCTTGGTGCGTGGAGCAGGGACAGGCCGGGCTGGGCTGTCGATGCACACCGTAGGCTTGGTGCGGGTGGCAGGAACAGGCCGGACCGGGCTGGCGACGCACACCGTAGGCTTGGTGCGTGGAGCAGGAACAGGCCGGACAGGGCTGGCGACGCACACCGTAGGTTTGGTGCGTGGAGCAGGGACAGGCCGGGCTGGGCTGTCGACGCACACCGTAGGCTTGGTGCGTGGAGCAGGGACAGGCCGGACTGGGCTGTCGACGCACACCGTAGGCTTGGTGCGGGTGGCAGGAACAGGCCGGGTCGGGCTGGCGACGCGCACCGTAGACTTGGTGCGGGTGGCAGGAACAGGCCGGACCGGGCTGGCGACGCGCACCGTAGGTTTAGTGCGTGGAGCAGGGACAGGCCGGGCTGGGCTGTCGACGCACACCGTAGGCTTGGTGCGTGGAGCAGGGACAGGCCGGGCTGGGCTGTCGACGCACACCGTAGGCTTGGTGCGGGTGGCAGGAACAGGCCGGACCGGGCTGGCGACGCACACCGTAGGCTTGGTGCGTGGAGCAGGAACAGGCCGGGCTGGGCTGGCGACGCACACCGTAGGTTTGGTGCGTGGAGCAGGAACAGGCCGGACCGTACTGGGAACACACACCACTGGCCTTAAACGGGGATCAGGAACGGGCCGGACCGGACTGGCAATACACCTCAGTACCTCTCGCCGTGCCTCTACAACTTCCTTCCCTTCTCTCGCCAATGGCTCCCGTAACCCGGTGGCCTTCTCTCCTCGTCTCCCATTTCGCCCTGTGGCAGCCTCCTGCTGCCCAGTCGCCCATGCCGTGTGCCCCCCCCTAAAAAATTATTGGGGGTGCCTCTCGTCCGTCCGACGATGGCCCTGCTGACGCCGCTGCTCCTCTCTCGCCAGGGCCTTGATCCTACCCCAAGGTACCTTGCCCCCGAGCATGTCCTCCCAGGACCACGATTTGCCCACCTGGGCCATCGCCAGCCTCTCCATCTCCTTTCCTGGCGCTTCCTCCCATGTCCAGTCTGCCTGCTCCTGGACACGCTGCTTGGTCCTTTACGGTGGGTTTTTCTGTCACGATCGTCGTAGGAGTGAGTAGACCAAGGCGCAGCGTGTGGAAACAAACATGACTTTATTTAATTAAAGTATCAAACAAAACACGACTCGTGAAGTCCACGGTTAACAATACCGACACGGAACAAAAACCCACAACACCCAAGGGAAAACATACAGTTTAAATATGGCTCCCAATCAGAGACAACCCACAACAGCTGACACTCGTTGCCTCTGATTGGGAGCCACTCTGGCCAACATAGACATAGAACAACTTAGAACACCCAACATAGAAAATGAACACATAGAATGAACACACCCTGGCTCAACATATAGAGTCCCAGAGCCAGGGTGTGACAGTAACTGAGAAGAGGTAAAGAACAGGGGACCCTGCTGCCAAAACGACTAATCTAATTGGGTAGGAAGAGCATGACACATGATGACCCAAAAATAGACCAATTATAGCCCTGTTTTCATATCCGAAAGGGAAGCGGAAGCGTTCCTTTAATGTGGATTTTGGCAAACGTTAGCAGTAAAGACGGTGATCTCGTGTAGTTCCATATGAATAAGTCATTGTGGCTGGTGCGCTTTGCTGTCGAGGTGGGTTTAGACTTACAGGGGGAGCGATTGTGTTTCAAGCCTCTGATGCTTTTTGATAATCAAACAGCTGTGTTGTGATGTATGTGTTTTGATGTTGAAATCCCCTTTTATTTGGGGGAATGTTTGGATCGCAGAAATCGCAGAAATAACAGTAAACAATTCCAGCGAGTGACTGTCGCCGACGCAATCAAGTGAAATATGCTGTTGAATACAAAGATGAAAGCAAGAATGAGTTGCAGAACATCTGAAAATTATGAGATATCTGTGGCATTGTGTTGTGTGACAAAACTGCACATTTTGGAGTGGCCTTTTATTGTCCCCAGCACAAGGTGCACCTGTGTAATGATCATGCTGTTTAATCAGCTTCTTGATATGCCACACCTGTCAGGTAAATGGATTATCTTGGCAAAGGAGAAATCCTCACTAACAGGGATGTAAACAAATGAGTGCACAACATTTTAGAGAATAAGCATTTTGTGCGTATGGACAATTTCTGGGATCCTTTATTTCAGCTCATGAAACATGGGACCAACACTTTACGTGTTGCGTTTATATTTTTGTTCAGTGTAATATGTTAGGTGAGGTCAGCATTCCAGTAAATGAGGAGTCCCAGTACAATAACATGTTTTTCAGATCAGATGACTTTAGCGAACTGACTGATGAGCTTAGCAGGTCCAGGTACTGAAGGGAGAGTAGTGGGAAATTGTTGTCTCCATTTACACAGAGGAGCTGTGTGTGTGTGTGTGTTGTGTGTGTGTGTGGATGGGGGTGTGTGAGTGGGTGGGTGGGGGTGTGTGGGTGGGTGTGTAGGTGGGTGTTGGTGGGTGGGTGGGGATGTGTGTCTGCGTCTTTTTGGTGCTAGAAAATACTTTAATTTTAAAGACTTTGATTTACTTTGAAATGGTGGGAGGAAGATGGAGAGAGAGAAAGAGCTAAAGGGAGAGAGAGAGAGAGACAGAGAGAGAGAGAGAGAGAGACGTGGAGAGAGAGAGAGAGCAAGCAATTGAACGATAGAGCGGAAGAGAGGTCACATTCACAAGGAGAATAAACAAATGGTTTATCCTAGAGGCTGTTGAAATACATCTGCATGATTCGCTCAGTGATGGTGATGGAAATTCCCTTCAGCCATTTGTTTAAACAGGAGAAGACTTACTAGGACAGAGTGCTTTATGACCGGCGTTAAATCAGTGCAGCCAATAACAATATCAGAGACATGAGACTGTTGTGCTAATGAGAGAGACGGTGGCTGAGGTTAGCACATGGTTTCATCATTTTACATATAACTGTAGAACACTTGGCAGGGGAGGGTTCTGAGTGTAGAACTATTTTCAATGGGGAGAGGGTTCTAACCTGAGAAGGGTTTGGGTGTTGATCACAGAACCTTGCTGGAGAGGGGTCTGATGGTCTAAACTCTTATGTTCTAATTTTAGAACAGTTTGGGTTCCGATGACAGAATTATATACTGGGTCTGAACTCTGGGTGCTAATTGTAGAACTATTTGGGTTCTGAGCATAGAACCCTCTAGTCTGTTCTGTGTATTGAACTTTGGAAAAGGGTCATTGAAGCAAGCAAGCAGCAGACAGCTTTAGCCGGGTCCTAAGAGCATTCAGTCTGACTCTACACAGGAGCTACTGCTACAGTAGTCTGATCACAGTTGTAATACTCTTAAAGGGGATATACACTAGAAGCTGCAGCACTCTCTAGACTGGTCTGGTGGGTGGATTTGATCTGAAAGCCAGACCAAAACCGCATCATCCTCCTGACTATTACCAAGGAGATGAGGGTAAAAAATAGCCAATGGAGCCCTCCGAAAGAACATGGCTCAATTTGAAAGTTTCACACGTTTTTTATGAGACAGGCTTATAGTGAACAGTTTTTCAGGAGAAGATGGAGAGGAGAGGAAGATGAAGAGGAGAGGGAGAGGAGAGGGAGAGGAAGATGGAGAGGAGAAGGAGAGGAGAGGAAGAGGAGAGGAAGAGGAGAGGGAGAGGAGAGGAGAGGAAGAGGAGAGGGAGAGGAGAGGGAGAGGGGAGGAAGAGGGAGAGGCAGAGGAGAGGGAGAGGAGAGGAGAGGAAGAGGAGAGGGAGAGGAGAGGAAGAGGGAGAGGAGAGAACGAGGGAGAGGAGAGGAAGAGGAGAGGGAGAGGGAGAGGAGAGAAAGAGAAAGAGGGAGAGGAGAGGAAGAGGAGAGGGAGAGGAGAGGAAGAGGGAGAGGAGAGAAAGAGGGAGAGGAGAGGAAGAGAGAGAGGAGAGAAAGAGGGAGAGGAGAGAAAGAGGGAGAGGAGAGGAAGAGGAGAGGGAGAGGAGAGGAAGAGGGAGAGGAGAGAAAGAGGAGAGGGAGAGGGAGAGGGAGAGGAAGATGGAGAGGAGAGGAGAAGAGAGGAGAGGAAGAGGAGAGGAGAGGAAGAGGGGAGGGAGAGGAGAGGAAGAGGGAGAGGAGAGAAAGAGAGAGAGGTGAGGAAGAGGAGAGAAAGAGGGAGAGGAGAGGAACAGGGAGAGGAGAGAAAGAGGGAGAGGAGAGGAAGAGAGAGAGGAGAGGGAGAGGAGAGGAGAGGGAGAGGAGAGGAAGAGGAGAGGAAGAGGGAGAGGGAGAGAGTGAGAGAAAAGGTGAGAGAACTAAAGAGTGAAAGAGAAGGAAGACAAGGAGGAAAAGAGGGTGAAAGGAGGGGATAATGAAAGAAAGTGAGAAAGACAGGGTGAAAGAACGAGAGAATGAAAGAAAGAGAGGATAAGAGAGAGAGAGATCCAGTCTGACCAGACTGGATGGTTGTGGTGCCACATAGCTACAGTAATCTGTCAGGAATTACTGACTGAGTGGCTGTCAAAGGAGCTGCCATTGTGTGTGTGTGTGCATGGACGCTGTGTGCTTGCTTAAATGTGTGTGTCCCTGAGTGCACTCGTGAGTGTGTGTCTGAGTCTGTGTGTGTGCATGAGTGCATGTGTGTGCCTGCAAGCATTCTTGTGTGTGTGTAAAGGAGGGAAAACATTACACCACACCACGCCTGTACCTGAGAGAGGAAACAAGCCAGCTAAAAGCAATGAGCAGTGTAGCTGTAAAGCTTCAGCCAACAACACAGTACTGCAGTCCTACTGACCACTACTGACCCTCAGAGACAGAGCTGGACTCAGATCTGGGGTATGTATTCAACTCAGAGACAGAGCTGGACTCAGATCTGGGGTATGTATTCAACTCAGATACAGAGCTGGACTCAGATCTGGGGTATGTATTCAACTCAGAGACAGAGGTGGACTCATATCTGGGGTATGTATTCAACTCAGAGACAGAGCTGGACTCAGATCTGGGGTATGTATTCAACTCAGAGACAGAGGTGGACTCAGATCTGGGGTATGGATTCAACTCAGAGACAGAGGTGGACTCAGATCTGGGGTATGGATTCAACTCAGAGACAGAGGTAAACTCAGATCTGGGGTATGTATTCAACTCAGAGACAGAGCTGGACTCAGATCTGGGGTATGTATTCAACTCAGAGACAGAGGTGGACTCAGATCTGGGGTATGGATTCAACTCAGAGACAGAGGTAAACTCAGATCTGGGGTATGGATTCAACTCAGAGACAGAGGTAAACTCAGATCTGGGGTATGGATTCAACTCAGAGACAGAGGTGGACTCAGATCTGGGGTATGTATTCAACTCAGAGACAGAGCTGGACTCAGATCTGGGGTATGGATTCAACTCAGAGACAGAGGTGGACTCAGATCTGGGGTATGGATTCAACTCAGAGACAGAGGTAAACTCAGATCTGGGGTATGGATTCAACTCAGAGACAGAGGTGGGCTCAGATCTGGGGTATGGATTCAACTTAGAGAACACAAAACATAGCAGGCGGAGGTGGAGCAATTGGGTAAAGATGGCTTTTATTTTGTGAACAGTTGAGTGATATTGCAGGACACTTGATGACAGATTGTGTGGTATTTGACTGAGTCCTAGGCGTGAGGTCGTAACAATGCTATATTACCCTATTCCCAGTACAGAGCCGAGCCAAACTAAGCTGTACTGGCCTGGACTGGTTATGCTTCCACCATAGTTGCTGGAATTATGCTCAATGTGAAAAGAAAGTATCCAGCCAGCACAGTCCGGTTCAGGTCGCCCTGTGACTCAGACACGTGTTTTGGGTTTTGTCTTCCATGACACACTTATTCAATCTACTTACATCATTCAACATTCTCAGCTGTGTTGTTGCACATATTTCTGTGTAATTATAGTAACACAATGAGGAGACTATGGTGTGCGCTTGTATAAGTGTTCCTGAACTAGCCGTGATGGGAACTTAGTTTAACCCAGCCTGTGTTTGTGTGGTTACTATTGTTACGGCGGACCAGAGTCAGTGGGCCTAATCAGTGCAGACATCCTCGCTTCATTGTCACAGTGCAGACCTGGAGAAAATCAGGAAGTGGCTCCGCTGGCTCTGTTTATTAGTTGTTCCCTTGCCTTGCTGTCACAGTAGGCACTAGATGGCCATGCTAGATAGGAACATGTTGGCTATATTGTCAGAGCTTTGTAAGATGACCTTGCTTGAAAGGACAATAGTGGCCTATTGACATAGCTACAGTTGAAGTCGGGAGTTTACATACACTTAGGTTGGAGTCATTAAAACTTGTTTTTCAACCACTCCACAAATTTCTTGTTAATAAACTATAGTTTTGGCAAGTCGGTTAGGACATCTATTTTGTGCATGACACAAGTCATTTTTCCAACAATTGTTTACAGACAGATTATTTCACTTATAATTCACTGTATCACAGTTGCAGTGGGTCAGAAGATTACATAAACTAAATTGACTGTGCCTTTAAACAGCTTTGAAAATTCCTGAAAATGATGTCATGGCTGTAGAAGCTTCTGATAGGCTAATTGACATCATTTGAGTCATTTGGAGGTGTACCTGTGGATGTATTTCAAGGCCTACCTTCAAACTCAGTGCCTCTTTGCTTTACATCATGGGAAAATCAAAAGAAATCAGCCAAGACCTCAGAAAATTGTAGACCTCCACAAGTCTGGTTCATCCTTGGGAGTAATTTCCAAACGCCTGAAGGTACCACGTTCATCTGTACAAACAATAGTACGCAAGTATAAACACCATGGGACCACGCAGCCGTCATACCGCTTAGGAAGGAGACGCGTTCTGTCTCCTAGGAGATGAACGACTTTGGTGCGAAAAGTGCAAATCAATCCCAGAACAACAGCAAAGGACCTTGTGAAGATACTGGAGGAAACCGGTACAAAAGTATCTATATCCACAGGAAAACGAGTCCTATATCAACATAACCTGAAAGGCCACTCAGCAAGGAAGAAGCCACTGCTCCAAAACCTCCATAAAAAAGCTAGACTACAGTTTGCAACTGCACATGGGGACAAAGATCGTACTTTTTGGAGAAATGTCCTCTGGTCTGATGAAACAAAAATAGAACTGTTTGGCCATAATGACCATCGTTATGTTTAGAGGAAAAAGGGGGACGCTTGCAAGCCGAAGAACATCTAGGATCAGTTTTCTCTTTTAGATCATAATGAATACTATTTTTTATGGATAGGGGGATCTGATCCTTGATCAGCCCTCTTACTCTGAGACACAGTGAATACGGGCCAGGGTGTTCTAGAATCTCTAGAGTATGTTATCTATCTGCACTATACTTGCAATCTTATACCGGCAGCCAGAGACAGCTATGCATTATGCAAAGGTCCTTAAGTAGCCTTAGCTAGCCTAGCTAGCAGTCACAAGACTAGGGACGCACGTCCAGGCTGGGGTAAGCATGGTCAGCATAACAGAGCAGTTTCAAAGCCAAGCCAGCCAAATGTTAGCATGGCAAGATAGCACAAACAGATCTGGGACAAGGCTAGCCCAGCGCCACTGTGTCTGAAACTTCTCCAGAGAGATTTTCCAACTTGATCCGACAAAGGGGATCACCAAGTCCAACTCCAACAGTTGTACTGATTCTATCAGGGCTAGAGTTCGTCACAGCATCACATGGATCAGGAGATGAATGACATCGGTTTATCATTGGCGTGGAGAATTTGCATGTTGTCTCCCTGTCTTCCTGATTCAAGACCTCTGACTGTGACTGATCGCCAGGGCAGAGAGAGGTCTGACTGAGGAGGTGGAGGAGACAGGATGATAATGTAGTCATAAGTACATAAAACGTGTACTTACCATGACTGTGATGTGGTTGTCTCACCTAGCATTCCTTAAGATGAATACATTAAATGTAAGTTGCTCTGGATAAGAGCGTCTGCTAAATAACTAAAATGTCAAATTGAATAAGTCATAAGATCTTAATATCATGGTGCACATCAGAACCAGGCAAGTACTCACAAGTAGCAGTGCTGATCTAGGATCAGAGTAGCACTGCTGGTCTAGAATCAGTTATCCCGTTTAGATTATAATGAATAAGATTATATGGACAGGAAGGACCTGATCCTAGATCAGCACTACTGCGAGACACTTTGTTAAGAAGGGCTCAGAGCTCCTTTACAGATTATTAGAAAGACTTGATAACACTGTGAAACTTTGGACAACATGTCTCTTGGAAAATAGATCCTTTATTTCAGATCAAGAGGACTTCCTGGTTCAATTTAAGGTGTTGTGTTCACTTAGGGCCTGAAATATTGAAGAATTAAAACTTTCCACTCAAATATCCTCTTGGCATCAATGCATAATTCACATTAGATTTGGAGTTGCATGAGCTCAAATTAGTGCTCATCCCTGAGTGTGTATAATAAGTGATTATTTTCAGTCTAAGACTAAGTGAAGTAGGAAGTCTCCCATGGTGTGTGGCGTGTGGCCACTGGTCAGTATAATTGATTACACTGCAACAGTGAGTTCCTTAAGTGACCGTTCAGTAGCAGTAGCACTTTGACTCTGGCTAGACAGGGGTGTCTGACCTCTCACCTCTGTGCCCTCGTTGACCCTTGGAGGTCACATTGATGTGGCTGGTCATGGTAGGGAGGAGAGGGAGAGGAGAGGAGGAAGGGAGTCAGACGGGAGGTGGAAGAGAGGGATGCACACAAGCACAAACACACACACACATATCGTTCATGTATAATGCATTAGATACTCAGGCTGACGGTGTATAGCCTAAAGTAGCAGTTCATCCACAATGATGATATCAGATTACCCAGTGTTTCCACATGCATACACACAGCAGGGGGATTGTCACTGAACACAGCGGCCATCAATCCCAGACAATTTGTCCCTTTCTTTTGGGTGAGTGGGTTTTTTGAGGGAAAGTAGGTGGGATGGCGCTCTGCTTTGCGCATTAGAGACATAGGTTGCCTGGGGGGGCGATCTGCTCTACAAATACTGGCTTTATGGGCCTGGTTAAAGAGCCAGAGTAACACTGAGAAGAGAACGCTCTCTCTCTCTTCTCTTCTTTTATCTTCTCTTTCTCTCTCTCTCTTCTCTTTCCTCTCTCTCTCTCTCTCTCTCTCTCTCTCTCTCTCTCTCTCTCTCTCTCTCTCATCTTCTCTCCTCTCTCTCTCTTTATCTCTTCTCTCTTTTCTCTCTCTCTTCTTTCTCTCTCTCTCTTCTCTCTCTTCTCTCGCTCTCTTCTCTCTCTCCTTTCTATCTCTTCTCTCTCTCTTCTCCCTCTCTTTATCTCTTCTCTCTCTCTCTCTCTCTCTCTCTATCTTCTCTCTCTTCTCTCTCTCTTCTCTCTCTCTTCTCTCTCTCTTCTCTCTCTCTCTCTTCTCTCTCTCTCTCTCTTCTTTCTCTCTCTTCTCTCTCTATCTTCTCTCTCTCTCTTCTCTCTATATCTTCTCTCTCTCTCTTCTCTCTCTGTCTCCTCTCTCTTCTCTCTCCCTTCTCTCTCTATCTTCTCTCTCTATCTTCTCTCTATCTTCTCTCTATCTTATCTCTCTCTTCTTTCTTCTCTTTCTATATTCTCTCTCTCTTCTATCGCTCTTCTCTCTCTCTCTCTCGCTCTGAGCTTGGCTGTCTTGTGGTAGTGGTATCTATCGTCTGTTTTTTATTGATCTCTCTCTGTCCCCCTCTTGCTATCTCTCTCTCTATCTGTCTGTAATATATATATCTCCTCTCTCTTGCTTTGTCATGCTCTCTCTTTTCTCCCCTCTCTCTGTATCTACTCCATTTCTTTGTTTCTCCCCTCTCACTTCACTGAGTGTACAAATCATTATGAACACCTTCCTAATATTGAGTTGCACCCCCTTTTTGTAAATCCACTTCAATCAGTGTAGATGAAGGGGAGAAGACATGTTAAAGATGGATGAGACATGGGTGGTGTATGTGTGCCATTCAGAGGGTGAATGCGCAAGACACATTTCAGTGCCTTTGAACAGGGTACGGTAGTAGGTGCCAGGCGCACCGGTTTGAGTGTGTCAAGAACTGCAACGCTGCTGGGTTTCCCATTCATCCAACTTGACATAACTGTGGGAAGTATTGGAATCAACAGCGGCCAGCATCCTTGTGGAACGCTTTCAACAACTTGTAGAGTCCATGCCCCAATGAATTGAGGCTGTTCTAAGGGCAAAAGGGGGTGCAACTCAATATTAGGAAGGTGTTCCTAATGTTTTGTACAATCAGAGTGCTTCCCCCCACTCTGTTTCACTGTAGAAGTCAGTCAGAGACTCGGCCATGAGAGGAAATTATCACACACTTATGAGATCCTCTGTCACCCATCTGCGTTTGGCTCTGATTGGCTGCTCGTCCGTGATAAGAAGCCACCGAGAGTCGACACCATCCCATCCTGACTTAATGGTCTATGGTATCTCTGTCACTTAGTCTTTACAGAGAGAGAAAACAAGAAAAGTCAATAGCTGTTGACAATGGAAGGAGAGAAGAGAAAGAGAGAGGAGGGAAAAAATCTGAATGGTAAAGCTGCTTAGCTCTATGAATCAGCTGGGATTTGACATCCACTCTCCTCCCCCCTCCACTCTCCTCCCCCCTCCACTCCAAGCCATAGGATGGATAGAGAGAGAGAGCTGGCGAGGCGAATGCGCGGCGTAGAAAAGCTCAATCTGCTACGGCTCTGGATGTGAGAATGACCTACATCCTGTGAGCCTGAGCATGCCTGCCTCTCTGCCTGCTTTCAAACAGGTAGTCGGCTGCTCATTTGTAAGAGCGGCGGTGTGTGAAAGGAGGAGGAGGTAGTGGAGGCCGTCCTCAGAGAGAGGTCTGGGGAGAAAGGTTGAAGTACGTGCTGCTGGTAAACGGAGGGATAAGTAGGAGGGACTGGGGAGCCTCCTTATTGAATACAATACGTGTGTGTCTCTGTATGATTTACCACTGGGTGCTCAGTTCACAAACAGTACAGTCAAACATGTATGTTATATGATACCTGTGTGTGTGTGTGTTTGTGTGTGTGTGAAGGGGGTTTGCATGTGGCCCAGGTATCTCTGTGGTACTAATTACCTCAAATGAGGAAGCAGACTATCTGAGAACTAATATTGGACGGGGGGACGGGGGGACGGGGGGGTTGGTTGTAATTTATGGAGGAGTTTTCCTTTTGCCAGAGAGGAAGTCAAGAGCTCTCAGAAGTTTCATTCCAGTATACTGCTAGAGAATGCAGAGAATTATGTGTCGATTTAAGAGTAGGTGGAACTGGAACTTGTCCCTAACCACAGATCCAGGGTCAGATTCTTTTCTATCCCCCAAATGGTTAGGTTTAGGATTGGGGTTACACTAATCTGATCCTAGATCTGTGGTTCGTCAGCCTTGTGTGTTGATTTACAGCACACTAGCTATCACATCTTAATCCATGGGAGTGTCTGACTAGTGACTATGTGTGTAAGTGATTGTATCATAATTCCATACTTATATCTCTGTCACGATCGTTGACGAACGAGAAGGACCAAGGCGCAGCGTGATAAGCATTCATGTTTATTTATATACTGAATAAACACCACGACAAAATAACAAATTAACGGTACGTGACGTCCTACGGTACACACAACAAACCTCACACGGAACAAGATCCCACAACCCACTAGTGCCAATAGGCTGCCTAAGTATGGTCCCCAATCAGAGACAACGAGCGACAGCTGCCTCTGATTGGGAACCACACCGGCCAACATAGATCTACACATACTAGATCTAAACATAGACAATCAACATAGCACAACACAACACAGAAAATACACACCCTGACTCAACAAATACGAGTCCTTAGAGTCAGGGCGTGACAGTACCCCCCAAAGGTGCGGACTCCGACTGCGCCACATAAACATAACAGGGTAGGGGCCGGGTGGGCATTCCGCCTCGGAGGCGGATCCGGCTCCGGGTGTGACCACCACTTACTCTCCACCTCCCTGTTGCGCCCCTGGTCTGGTCTGGACCTCGGCGCGCTGCTTTCCCTCTCCTTCCTCCCACGACGTACCAAGCCCTGTCTGGACCCTGGTGTGGGAGACCCCGAACCTGGAGAGGGGCTGACGTCTGGGTCTGGACTGGAACCGCTGACTGGAGCTGGACCCGACGACGGTGGATCGAACTGCTCTGGCTCCGGAGTGGAGCCGCTGACCGGAGCTGGATCAGGCACCGGTGGAGCGGACTGCTCTGGCTCCGGAGTGGAGCCGCTGACCGGAGCTGGACTGGACCCCGGTGGAGCGGATTGCTCTGGCTCCGGAGTGGAGCAGCTGACCGGTGCCGGACCAGGCACCGGTGGAACAGGCACGGGCCGTGCCGGACTGGACACACGTACCACTGGCTTGGTGCGGGGAGCAGGAACGGGCCGTGCCGGACTGGACACACGCACCACTGGCTTGGTGCGAGGGGCAGGAACAGGCCGGGCCGGGCTGGCGACGCGCACCACTGACTTGGTGCGAGGGGCAGGAACAGGCCGGACCGGGCTGGCGACGCGCACCACTGGCTTGGTGCGAGGGACAGGAACAGGCCGGACCGGGCTGGCGACGCGCACCACTGGCTTGGTGCGAGGGGCAGGAGCAGGCCGGGCCGGGCTGGTGACGCGCACCACTGGCTTGGTGCAAGGGACAGGAACAGGCCGGACCGGGCTGGCGACGCGCACCACAGGCTTGATGCGAGGAACAGGAACGGGCCGAACCGTACTGGGAACACGCACCACTGGCTTAGTGCGGGGAGCAGGAACGGGCCGGACCGGACTGGCGACACGCACCACTTGATTGGTGCGAGGAGCGGGACTGGGTTCCTTCATTAACCCCCGCTCCTTCTGCTGCCTAACCAGCTCCTCTCGCCGTGCCTCTACACTCTCCTTCTGCTCCCTCTGAACCAATGGCCCCCCTAATCTGGTGGCCTCCTCTGCTAACCAGCGGAACCGCCCTATCGCGGCCTCCTGCTGCCTCGTCGTCCACACCGTGTGCCCCCCCCCCTTTTTGGGGGGGGATTGTCTCTCCCCCGTGATCAGGTCCTCCATCCCTCTTGCCAGCCTCTCGCTCATCTCCTCCCAAGTCCATCCTCTCTGCTCCTCATTGGCACACTGCTTGGTCCAGGTATGGTGGGATCTTCTGTCACGATCGTTGACGAACGAGAAGGACCAAGGCGCAGCGTGATAAGCATTCATGTTTATTTATATACTGAATAAACACCACGACAAAATAACAAATTAACGATACGTGACGTCCTACGGTACACACAACAAACCTCACACGGAACAAGATCCCACAACCCACTAGTGCCAATAGGCTGCCTAAGTATGGTCCCCAATCAGAGACAACGAGCGACAGCTGCCTCTGATTGGGAACCACACCGGCCAACATAGATCTACACATACTAGATCTAAACATAGACAATCAACATAGCACAACACAACACAGAAAATACACACCCTGACTCAACAAATACGAGTCCCTAGAGTCAGGGCGTGACAATCTCTCTCTCTCTCTCTCTCTCTCTCTCTCTCTCTCTCTCTCTCTTTCTTTCTCACAGTACCTGAAGACCTCTCCTTGGAAGAGAGAGATGAGCTGTCAAACATACGACGCAGGAAAAAAGAGCTACTGGATGACATTGAGGTGATTCAAGAAAATGAAAAGAAATATAAAGATTTTATATTTTTATAAAGATATCACTTGATATGATATGACATTATGTGGGTGGTTAAAATGTTACTTTGACTCTAATGACTCACATTGAGTCTGTTTAAGTTGATTTATAATGCACTGCTAAAACAACTACAGTTCAGTGGTGAATTCAACCCAGCTAATTCTCCCTCTAATCCTCTTGGCAGCGGTTGAAGTTTGAGATTGCGGAGGTGATGACTGAGATCGAGCAGCTAACCTGCGTGGGGGAGAGGTGAGTAACACACTACCCCCCTCATCAACACCCCTCTCCTCTCCTAGCTCGTCTCCTCTCCTCTCCTCTCCAATTCATCCAGCCACACACCTGTCCCAGTGTGTGTTAATAATCCATCTTTGTTTGTGGAGCTGAGCCGTCCCCTCGGCAAAAACATTTGCTAAACGCCCCACAAACGCTCCTATTCAGGGACTGACAACTGATTGGCTGTTCAGGGCTCATTGGTGAAGAGGTGGAGAGAACGTGTGTTAGTGAGGATTTAGCTTTTGTGTGTCTCAGGTGCAGCTGGGGAATGGGTCAAGCTATTTTGGGAACACAGGGAGTACACAGTATACACACATGCAATAATGCAAACACACAACACACACACAAAGAAAGAGGCATAAGGTTTTCATTATCTTTTCATTAGATTGAGTTTGAGTTAGATTGAGTTTCTCCTGCTTATCAGTTAGTAGGTGCAACAAACTGCAATCCAAATGGAAAGATAAGTCAAAAGATAATTGTTTTAAGAGGATTTATACATTCTCATATTCATAGCTGACTCAGAACATTAATAACTGAATCCACCTGAATTTCTCCTGAACCCACCCCTATGTAAACGAACAGTGTAAACTCACCACAATACCGTTCAGTATCCTGGACAAATACTGTAGAAAATACACAAACCTGACAGTTGACCTGGTGAACAAATACAGGCGTCAGTTGTTGATAATGCCACACCTGTTCTAGAGAACTGATGGATCTCTCTGCTCTGTCCAATCACAGTAAAACAACCCAAAGAAATAAACAGATCGCCATGGGAAGGAAGAAGTTCAACATGGACCCCAAAAAGGTTTGTCTAAAGTCCATGAAATCCATGCTAAATACATTATTTACCCACTTGCACTGACGTTAATCTGGTGTTATTGACTTTTTTATTGAATGTTTTATGATACCTATAAAAATAGATATAAACTTAGATGTGTACCTGTTTAACAATGTAGAAAAGGTTAAACTATAAATCATGGTCATCCCATCGAAGATGTTATCTGGTTTTGTTGTGTTATCTGTATAAATTACTTATTGTAACGCCTCCTAGCTCTCCTTCAGGTCAAAACAGATAACTGTGTGTGTGTGTGTGTGTGTGTGTGTGTGTGTAGGTGTAGCTTGGAGTGCTAACCAAACTGTGTGTGTCTTCCAGGGGATCCAGTTTCTGTTGGAGAACGACCTTCTTCAGCACACTCCTGAGGACGTATCCCAGTTCCTCTACAAAGGAGAGGGCCTCAACAAAACTGTCATAGGGGACTACTTAGGAGAGAGGTAACACACTGCTCTAACCTCCTCTGTTTTCATCTCTCTCTCTCTCTCTCTCTCTCTCTCTCTCTCTCTCTCTCTCTCTCTCTCGCTCTCTCCATCTTTCCCCCTCTACCTCTCTTTCTCCCTCACTCCCCATCTCACTTGCTCCCTTCTCCGTTCTCCCCCTCCCTCTCTCTTTCCTACACTCTGTCCATCTCTCAGTGAGATTTCTCCCTTTGTGCGTGTATAAGCCCGGGCATAAAGCCTCAGGAAATTGATTGTCTGGATTTACAGAGCACAGCGGCGATAGTAGACAGGGGGCCATGCCAGTAAAACTGCCTGGCTACATTTGTTTCTTATCTCCGACATGTGGGACACCTCACAGGGATGTGACTGTCAAAACAACCTGTGTAGCAACAGACAGACAGAGCAGAGTCTGGCTCTGTGGCTGGGATAGAAAAGTCCTCTGAACACAGCAACATATTGTATGTTAACAAGTTGGTTGTATGCGATTTTTGTAACACAAACAAATAGCAATTTATTACTACCCACAGTGTTGTCCTATTGTATAATGGTTTGACAGAGTCATAATCTAGAGAGGGGGTGGAGGTGGGTTTAAAAGGGCCTCTCCCCTAACAGACCTTTCAGTTACTAGAGGGATTGAAATAAACGTTGCTTATAGTTCCATTTTGGCAGTGCTAGACTTGACTAACACTGAATACCAGACATTTCCTGACCTGAATCTGAGAACCTGACATACTGTATGTACCTCATCTCTCCCAGGGACGACTTCAACCTCAAGGTCTTGCAGGCGTTCGTAGACCTTCATGAGTTTGCAGATCTCAACCTCGTACAGGCTTTACGGTGAGCTGTCTCTGCATATTACTGTACCAAGATTCCCAGCAGTTCAATCACATGTTTTAAATAATATAGTAGTATTTATTATTGATAATGTGCAGTCAATACACTTTATGATGATGTCCTGCTTTCAAGACACTTTTGGAGCCTCTGTTTTCTTTCTCATTGGTTTTCCTGTGTTCTCTCTGTTTCGCTCGCTCTCTCTCTCTCTTGCTCTCTTGCTCCCTTTCTCCCTCTCTGTCTCTCTCTCACTTTCTCTCCTCACATCTCTGTTTCTGTCTCTGTCTCTGTCTCTGTCTCTGTCTCTCTCTCTGTCTCTGTCTCTCTCTCTCTCTCTCTCTCTCTCTCTCTCTCTCTCTCTCTCTCTCTCTCTCTCGCTCTCTCGCTCTCTCTCTCTCTCTCTCTCTCGCTCTCTCTCTCTCGCTCTCTCTCTCTCTCTCTCTCTCTCTCTCTCTCTCTCTCTCTCTCTCTCTCTCTCTCTCTCTCTCTCTCTCTCTCTCTCTCTCTCTCTCTCTCTCTCTCTCTCTCTCTCTCTCTCTCTCTCTCTCTCTCTCTCTCTCTCTGCCGGTGTAGACAGTTTCTGTGGAGTTTCAGACTGCCTGGTGAGGCTCAGAAGATCGATCGTATGATGGAGGCCTTCGCCTCGCGGTACTGCTCCTGCAACCCCGGTGTCTTCCAATCCACAGGTACACACACACACTGGTCGTACTCTGTCGTAAGGGGAGCGCTAGACCGCCCCTGCCTTAGATCAATGTGTCAGTCTCCCTGTCTCTCTACTTTATAGCTCCACTCCAGAACTCTCTGGTCATAAAACCAGTCTTTGTTGTATAGTAAATGTTTTACATGCTATACCTCTTTAGATGGAATGGAGTCACTCTATAAAACCTCTACAATACCCAACCCAACCCTACATTACATTTACATTTCTCTTTGTGGAAAAGCAAGTCTTGAATTGCTATTACTAATAAAATTTAAAAAACCTGTATACTCACATTTCTAGAATCACTCACTATCAGTCTGTACTTGACTCTCTGTCTGATGACTTAATGCATCACTGGCCATTGTTCAAATAAAATAAAATAAAATAAAATAAAAATGTATTGGCCACATGCGCCGAATACAACAGGTGCAGACATTACAGTGAAATGCTTACTTACAGCCCTTAACCAATAGTGCATTTATTTTTAATAAAAAAGTAAAATAAAACAACAACAAAAAAGTGTTGAGAAAAAAAGAGCAGAAGTAAAATAAAATAACAGTAGGGAGGCTATATATACAGGGGG
Source organism: Coregonus clupeaformis (assembly GCF_020615455.1). Taxonomy (NCBI): domain Eukaryota; kingdom Metazoa; phylum Chordata; class Actinopteri; order Salmoniformes; family Salmonidae; genus Coregonus; species Coregonus clupeaformis. The sequence continues at coordinate 399,660 of NW_025533600.1, read as the reverse complement.
GTACCGGTGCAGAGTCAATGTGTGGGGGCACCGGCTAGTTGAGGTAGTTGAAGTAATATGTACATGTGGGTAGAGTTAAAGTGACTATGCATAAATAATTAACAGAGTAGCAGCAGCGTAAAAAGATGGGGTGTAGCCATGATTAGCTGTTCAGGAGTCTTGTCTTATGGCTTGGGGGTAGAAGCTGTTGAGAAGTCTTTTGGACCTAGACTTGGCACTCCGGTACCGCTTGCCGTGCGGTAGCAGAGAGAACAGTCTATGACTAGGGTGTCTGGAGTCTTTGACAATTTTGAGGGCCTTCCTCAGACTCCGCCTGGTATAGAGGTCCTGGATGGCAGGAAGCTTGGCCCCAGTGATGTACTGGGCCGTACGCACTACCCTCTGTAGTACCTTGCGGTCGGAGGCCAAGCAGTTGCCACACCAGGCGGTGATGCAACCAGTCAGGATGCTCTCGATGGTGCAGCTGTATAATTTTTTGAGGATCTGAGGACCCATGCCAAATCTTTTCAGTCTCCTGAGGGGGAATAGGCTTTGTCGTGCCCTCTTCACGACTGTCTTGGTGTGTTTGGACCATGATAGTTCGTTGGTGATGTGGACACCAAGGAACTTGAAGCTCGTGAGGCACGCATTGTTGACTAGTGAGGCACGCATTGTTGCAGACAGACCGGAGGTTCATTGTTGCAGACAGACCGGCGGTTCATTGTTGCTGTGTCATCACTACTGGCATGGCTCCTCTAATAATGACTTTGATCACTGGTCAATAACAGAGGGTCATTAGTGACTAGTGAGGCACGCTCTGGCCGGTCTCTGTCCTTCCATCATCTCTGTCCCCTACCATCATCTCTGTCCCCTCCATCATCTCTGTCCCCTACCATCATCTCTGTCCCCTACCATCATCTCTGTCCCCTACCATCATCTCTGTCCCCTACCATCATCTCTGTCCCCTATGATCATCTCTGTCCCCTACGATCATCTCTGTCCCCTACCATCATCTCTGTCCCCTACCATCATCTCTGTCCCCTACCATCATCTCTGTCCCCTACCATCATCTCTGTCCCCTCCATCATCTCTGTTCCCTACCATCATCTCTGTCCCCTCCATCATCAATGTCCCCTACCATCATCTCTGTCCCCTACCATCATCTCTGTCCCCTACCATCATCTCTGTCCCCTACCATCATCTCTGTCCCCTATGATCATCTCTGTCCCCTACCATCATCTCTGTCCCCTACAATCATCTCTGTCCCCTACCATCATCTCTGTCCCCTACCATCATCTCTGTCCCCTACTATCATCTCTGTCCTCTACTATCATCTCTGTCCCCTACCATCATCAATGTCCCCCACCATCATCTCTGTCCCCTACCATCATCAATGTCACCTACCATCATCTCTGACCCCTACCATCATCTCTGACCCCTACCATCATCATGTCCCCTACCATCATCAATGTCCCCTACCATCATCAACCACTGACAAAGAAATGATCAGTCTATAATTTTAATGATAGGTTTATATGAACAGTGAGAGACAGAATAACAACAACAAAATCCAGAGAAACGCATGTCAAAAATGTTATAAATTGATTTGCATTTTAATGAGGGAAATAAGTATTTGACCCCCTCTCAATCAGAAAGATTTCTGGCTCTTAAAGGGAGTGCTCCTAATCTCAGCTTGTTACCTGTATAAAAGACACCTGTCCACAGAAGCAATCAATCAGATTCCAAACTCTCCACCATGGCCAAGACCAAAGAGCTCTCCGAGGATGTCAGGGACAAGATTGTAGACCTACACAAGGCTGGAATGGGCTACAAGATCATCACCAAGCAGCTTGGTGAGAAGGTGACAACAGTTGGTGCGAATATTCGCAAATGGAAGAAACACAAAATAACTGTCAATCTCCCTCGGCCTGGGGCTCCATGCAAGATCTCACCTCGTGGAGTTGCAATGATCATGACAACGGTGAGGAATCAGCCCAAAACTACACGGGAGGATCTTGTCAATGATCTCAAGGCAGCTGGGACCATAGTCACCAAGAAAACAATTGGTAACACACTACGCCGTGAAGGACTCAAATCCTGCAGCGCCCGCAAGGTCCCCCTGCTCAAGAAAGCACATATACAGGGCCGTCTGAAGTTTGCCAATGAACATCTGAATGATTCAGAGGAGAACTGGATGAAAGTGTTGTGGTCAGATGAGACCAAAATCGAGCTCTTTGGCATCAACTCAACTTGCCGTGTTTGGAGGAGTAGGAATGCTGCCTATGACCCCAAGAACACCATCCCCACCGTCAAACATGGAGGTGTAAACATTATGCTTTGGGGGTGTTTTTCTGCTAAGGGGACAGGACAACTTCACCGCATCAAAGGGACGATGGACGGGGCCATGTACCATCAAATCTTGGGTGTTAACCTCCTTCCCTCAGCCAGGGCATTGAAAATGGGTCGTGGATGGGTAATTCCAGCATGACAATGACCCAAAACACACGGCCAAGGCAACAAAGGAGTGGCTCAAGAAGAAGCACATTAAGGTCCTGGAGTGGCCTTGCCAGTCTCCAGACCTTAATCCCATAGAAAATCCGTGGAGGGAGCTGAAGGTTTGAGTTGCCAAACGTCAGCCTCGAAACCTTAATGACTTGGAGAACATCTGCAAAGAGGAGTGGAACAAAATCCCTCCTGAGATGTGTGCAAACCTGGTGGCCAACTACAAGAAACGTCTGACCTCTGTGATTGCCAACAAGGGTTTTGCCACCAAGTACTAAGTCATGTTTTGCAGAGGGGTCAAATACTTATTTCCCTCATTAAAATGCAAATCAATTTATAACATTTTTGACATGCGTTTTTCTGGATTTTGTTGTTGTTATTCTGTCTCTCACCGTTCAAATAAACCTACCATTAAAATGATAGACTGATCATTTCTTTGTCAGTGGGCAAACGTACAAAATCAGCAGGGGATCAAATACTTTTTTTCCCTCACTGTAGCTGCTTCTGCTGGGTCCCTCTGGGGACTGGTGCTCTGACACACACCGGGTTAAAAAGGCCAGGGGTTATAGAACAGAGTGGGGTGGGGTGTGTGTGGCGGGGGTGGGGATAGTGGGTGGTATAGCAATGACTGCAAAGTCATAGCGGCATGGGTGGGGGTGTGTGTGTGCACACTCACCGTCCCCCCGTCCCCCACACACACACACACACTTCTCACCTCCTCTCTCTGCTGTCCTCCCCAGACACGTGTTATGTCCTGTCCTTCGCCATCATCATGTTGAACACCAGCCTACACAACCCCAACGTCAGAGACAAGCCCCCCGTAGAGAGATTCATCTCCATGAACAGAGGCATCAACGAGGGAGGAGACCTACCGGAGGACCTACTCAGGGTGAGAGTGAATGTTTGGTGTGGGGGGTTGGGTATAGTTGATGACTGTGTGTGTGTGTGTGTTTGTGTGTATACTATGTCATGTAGAAGCTTTACTCTCTTCTATCAAGGGTGATACTGTAGCAAAATGCTAGCTCATCTAATGTGCTCTTCGTTCAAGCCAGTAATGCTAATGATGAACATATCATCTAACAAGCTCAGAGAGATAATCACACAGCTTCAGCTCAACCGCAGTTCAAAAGGGCACACACATAACACTTCTTGCAGTTGGCTTGTTGTTCATTTCTCTCCCAACAGTTCTCAAAGTTGTAACTCAGATTGTCAAATGTGTCCCAGTGTTTAGCATCCAGTTTCAGACCCAACGAATGAGCACAGCATCCAACACTTTTTTTTTCTAGAACTCCTTAATAGAATCTTGTTCCATCATGTTTTATGCACTGTTGATTTAGTGATGGACTGGGATGGCTGTTAGAAGATGCGGGGGGATGTTAATTTGCAAGTGTTATGAGCTGAACACTATTGCTTTCCACCCCCTTTTCCCCATCACCATTACCCTCTCTCTCTCTCTCGCTCTCTCTCTCTCTCACTCTCTCTCGCTCTCGCTCTCTCTCTCTCTCTCATCTATCTCTCTCTCTCTCACTCTCTCTAACCCCCTCTTCCCCCCCTCTTTCCCAATGCTTTTCCCCTCTCCCCTTCTCTCTCTCCCCATCACTCCCTCCTCATCCCTCTCTCTCTCCTCTCCAGAATCTCTATGAGAGCATTAAGAGTGAACCCTTTAAGATCCCAGAGGATGATGGGAACGACCTGACTCACACGTTCTTCAACCCAGACAGAGAGGGATGGCTGCTCAAACTGGGTTAGTAGAGATGAGAATGGAGTCCCATACTAAGAATGCCTGCATGACACCCACCTCTCTGTTCCACTATCTCCAATGAAGCAATGTATTGTAGATGCATTCTAAGTGCTATGCTATTGCTATGCGCGGTTTTTGGTTCCTCTTACACCAATCTCCTGCTATGAACCAGTACATTATTTCACTGGCTGACCCTTGCAGCTAAGATCCAGATTTTTCTGTAGACTGTAATGTTGCAGTCTCTCAAGCAATGTGTTCTGCTGCATGACTCACGTCTTATTGGTACTATATGAACAGGGTTCAGTGTTCTCACGCAGTGGGCTGTTATGTGTAGTGTTGTCTATTTTAAACCTCTGGATTCAAGGTTTTCAGGATGTTGAAGATTCAGGAATAAATATTTCACAATCTTTGGCCAGTTTAAAGTATATTTGAGCAGGATTTTATATAAATGGTTGTATGTTAATGTTGAAGTTGAATGAATCACCATGGTAAATCAACATGATAAGGTGCATTTGAGGTCACAACTGTTAGTAACATTAAACTGTATGACCCAGAGACATGTAGCAATGTCTCTCTACACGCTGTCAAGCTGACCTGTTACCATGGTTGCAGCATTAATTGAGGGAGCGGTCATCATCAGCTCTCCCACAATGCATTGCTCACAAAATAACCAGGGGCTTTGGAACTGACGGGTGTCATAGCAACACTCAAAGACACTCATTTTTTTGTTTTATATTATACCGAGCTCTCTCCTTCCTAAATATATACATTTTTACCCTCTAATCACATTTTTCTCAATTGTTTCTCTCCCATGTTTTTTTGTTTTTATTTATTTACATGGGGTTTTGATTGTCATCCCTTGCCTCCCCTTCCTCCTCCCAACATTATCTCGGTGTGATATCTTTTTATTTTTTATTTTTTTATTTAAAAAAAAATCCCCCATATGTTTTTTTTTCTAGCAAATATATATATACAGTGGGGAGAACAAGTATTTGATACACTGCCGATTTTGCAGGTTTTCCTACTTACAAAGTATGTAGAGGTCTGTAATTCTTATCATAGGTACACTTCAACTGTGAGAGACGGAATCTAAAACAAAAATCCAGAAAATCACATTGTATGATTTTTAAGTAATTAATTTGCTAAAAGTATTATTATATTATTGATCGATTGACTATGACTTTTCAGATCACCCAGTAATGCTATCTGCAGGGTTAGCTCCAGGTAAATATTGCAATCCTTTAGCCATTCCTGGACCTGTGTCCAAAAACAAGCTACAAATGGACTGTACCAAAACAAATGATCTAATGATTCTGTCTCTTCGCAGCAAAATCTGCAGAGCTGAGAAGATTGTATCCCCCATATAAATAACATTATATTGGAAACAAGAATTTTATATAAATAATTCCATATGTTTTTGTTAGCTGCATGTGCGACATAACTCCACCAGTCCTACCGATGATATCATTTACGAAGATTATACCTTTTTTAAACATTTTGTCCAAAAAATTGTTTTTTTTATCAATTAGTATATTTGAGTTTAACCACAATATTTGTTGCATTATTTGTTCTGTCGTTTCTGGAGGATTAAATTGAAATTGCAACCAACTTTCTATGGCTTGTTTTAGAAATAGTGATATTTGGGAGATTATTTCCTTTTCAAATAACTTAAAGTGAGAGGTTGTAATCTGAATAAAGGGAAAAAGGCCATTCTTGAACATTCGGATTTAAGTATAACTTTTGTATGACTGAAGCTTTATAATGATAGGTCTAATGCTTTATTATTTAATAATTTCTGTCTTCCGAATTCATATTCATTTTATAAATAGGCCCGTTTAAATTTGTCTGGCTTGCCATTCCAAATAAAATGGAATCTTTTTTTCTCATATAATTCAAAAAACTGTTCGCTAGGCGTAGGCAAGACCATAAGCAAATAGGTAAATTGGGATAATACTAAAGAGTTAATCAGGGTGATTTTTCCACAAATTGACAGGTATTTACATTTCAATGGTAGCAAGATCTTATCTATTTTTGATCACTTTCTATAAAAAAAGTGAGATCATTTATTTCATTTGGGATATGTATTCAGAGTATATCCACATCACCATCAGACCATTTTATTGGTAAACTACATGGCAATATAAAAATTGTATTTTTTAGTGATCCAATACGTAATATAGTACATTTATCATAATTTGGTTGAAATCCAGAGAGGTTAGAAAATGTACCTAGATCCTCTATGAAGCTGTGGAGGGATTCAAGTTGTGGATTTAAAAGAAAACATGAATCATCAGCGTACAATGACACCTTTGTTTTTAAGCCCTGGATTTCTAATCCCTTGATATTATTGTTGGATCTGATTTTAATAGCTAACATCTCGATGGCCATAATAAATAGATATGCCGATAGTGGACAACCTTGTTTCACTCCTCTTGACAGTTTAAAACTTTCTGAGGAATAGCCATTATTTACTATTTTACACCTAGGGTTACTATCTCGGTGTGATATATTTTCTAAATGTATTTTGGGGTTTTCCGGTTGGCCGGCTGTAAGGTTACATACACATTATTTTCTGTTGTGCTTATTCCATCTGATCTCTCACCTCTCTGTCCCTAACCTCCATCCCTCCATCTCTCTTTTCATTCCCTTCTCCCATTCCCTCCATCTCAACCCACTTTTCATTCCTGTTTTAATTCCGTCCTCCAGTCAGTACATGGAGTGTTTAGGACAGTTTCCTGTTTCAACAGCCGTTGTAACGTTGCCATCCAACTGCCTTATTATGACTTGTTAGGGTTAAAGGCCAACTCAGTGCAGGTGGGCCAAGCCTTGTCACACTTAAACACACACACACACCCTGGCTCAGACATGCTGCACATTCCACTGGCTCTATGTAACGTCTCTGCAGTCTCATCAAACCCAGTATATATGTATGCAAATAGTCCCAGTGTGCCTTAAGAGCTGTGAATAGTTATATTATAGTGCTCTCTCTCCCCATCCAATTTACAGCTGGAGTATTCTCTGTAATAATTCTAATTTGGCCCAGTAAATATAAACCCTGAAGGCTATGAATGAATTAGTCTATTTTAAAGAGGATCACTCTGTAAACTGTGGAAATTAAGAGAAAGGATTTTAAGCATTTTACCTCATGTAAATACGTCAGGCAAAACTCGCCAGAAAGTCTATGAAACAGCGTGTATATGATTAGTGACTTTTTAGCATGGACTTATCGACCTAAAAGACAGAAAGGAAATGAGAGATTCAATTAAATGAATAAGATCGTACTAAAAACTCTCTGGTAGTACTTAGAACATGTGTTTTTCCATGGACACTACTGCACTAAGGGATGGTCAGTGATGAGCCCTGTAGGAATGTTGGGACAAAGCTCTCCCACAATAACTTTGTTAGGACAAATCCCACTCACACACACCCAGGAAACCACAAGATGCACAGTCAGCCTGCCACACCACATCCTATGACATGTCTCACCTGGAGGGCAAAAAAACGGAAAACTGGATCATTCCAGATATTCTCAGCTGTGGATTAATGACTATCAATTGTAGAAATAGAATGGAGATACACAGAGAGCAAAAAACAACCACCACTTTGTAACTCAAAAGTATCAAATTGGATCAGGGCTTATTTGTGTGGCATGTACAACATGGTAGCCCAGTTTACCCAACTAATACACAGATAATCGGCATAGCACTGAAATGTGACTGTGTGGAAAGAAAAACATCAATTTGAATGTCTTGAATGCCTGCTCCACTTACAATCAAACAGCCAGCTGTATTTAATATGTTTTTATGTGAATTCCACTGCCAGTGCTGAGGGCTAAGTGTGTGTGTGTGTGTGTGTGAGTTCTCCATTTTCCAACACAGTATTGGAGTATTTTTATTGCTGTCTTCCAACAGGGAAATCTTCTCAACATCCCTGCCTTGTATCACTGTGTTTGCATGTTTCATTTCAGCTGAACGCTGCACTGTATTGGGCTGTAGTTGCCTAAGGGGGAACTCTGTTAAAAACTATTTGAACTGTGTGTTGCCCCCCTCTCTACCCCTCTGATTTGGTATACCCATGCTACAAAACGTAAGAATCTTTGCTTGGGGGTTTGGTGTGTGTGTGCATGTGTGTATGTGTGTATGTGTGTGTGTATTATTCCTCCAAGGGTGTTTTAGATGCCAAGTTAGGTTCATATCAAGTGTGTACCTTCCTTCTTCTGGAGATCCAATAGCATTTTATTCCATTGCCTCTAAAAAATGTATGAGCAAAGTTAGCAATAATTCAGAAGTTGTGTGAGTAATCATTTCCATAACATTCACTATGCAGTAACTGGAAGAGATGGTGTAACCAATCACGTTGCTGAACAAATCCTGTGATGGAATTGCATCACCTCTCAATCAGTGGTGCCAAGTACCAACAGCAGAGTTCATTGGCTTTGATCTTTCTGTGTCTTAGCTCCATTCAAACACAGGAGGAGGATGGGCTGTTTTAGAGGAAGTGTACTGTAAGGTCTCTGTCTCTCTCTGTCTCTCTCTCCTCTCTCCTCTCTCTGTCTCATCTCTCTCTCTCTTTCTCTCTCTCTTTTCTCCCTCCTCTCTCTCTCTTTCTCTCTCTCACTTTCTCTCTCTCTCTCGCTCTCTCCCCTCTCTCTCTCTTTCTCATACTCTCTCACTCTCTCGCACTCATCTTCAATTTCTCCTGTGCCAGTGGTATACATGCTTTACATGCAGTATATAGATTTTCTGCCATTGTTTGAGTCAAATCTCACAGCAACATATTTCTTTCTCTTGCTCATATTCTCAAAGAGGGGTGGCTGATTTGTAACACTAGAGCTGTCACGTTGTTGTGGTCAAGGTGGCCATTACTTTGCCTACTTTCCACCTCTGGTCTTGTTGGAGTGCCTTCCTCCTGTTGTTCATACTGTGAGGAGTATGGTGGAGGCTGTCAGTCCGTCACTAATACCATTGTGTCATCACTTCCTGTTTCCACTTCCTATTTCCTGTCTCAGGGGGACGAGTGAAGACCTGGAAGAGAAGGTGGTTTATCCTGACAGACAACTGCCTGTACTACTTTGAGTACACAACAGTAAGTCTGTGTGTGTATGTGTGCATGAATGCGTGTGTGTGTGCATGCATGTGTGCGAGCGCAGTATTTTAGGCAAGTACGCTTTTTGCCTGTGTGTGTGTGTGTACACGCGCTTACATGTGGTAGTATAACTGGAAGCTCTTTATCGTAGTATCTTTATCATAGCATTTGCCTCTCTATCCAGAGATAGTTGCTTTATAAGCAGTCTGTCCTCTACCCTTGTATTATCCTAGTGGATCATATAATTATCTCTCTGTCCTCCAGACTGCCTGCCGGACACTAACATCATTAGTTATATTAGAGAGAGCAGAGCAGAGGGGAATGAAGGTTGTTTTCCAGTCTATGAAACAATGTCACAGCACATATTTCTCTCTCTCTCTCTCTCTCTCTCTCTCTCTCTCTCTCTCTCTCTCTCTCTCTCTCTCTCTCTCTCTCTCTCTCTCTCTCTCTCTCCCCCCTTCCCTCCAGGATAAGGAGCCTCGTGGGATCATCCCCTTAGAGAACCTCAGTATCAGAGAAGTGGAGGAACCCAGGAAACCAGTGAGTGCTTCATGATACTGCATCATAGCCCTTATGAACCGTTATTATGTCACTATTATATTAGGTGGTACTGGTTGTCAACCTCATCCACAAGGTTCCACTCATCCAGTGGAGAAACCCAACCCATGATATCACCAGGGGTCAAAAGTCAACATAGTCTTGCATATTTCTAGTAATGTATTTGACCTGGAACATGTAACCTAGTTGGGGATGGGGTCTCTCTAAATGTTGGGCAATACAACCACCCTTTCACCTCCACCCTGTTGGGATTATGCTACAATGCTACCACCCTTTCACCACCACCATGCCCCCCCAGAACTGCTTCGAGCTCTACAACCCCAACCACAAGGGTTCGGTGATCAAGGCGTGTAAGACGGAGGCGGACGGCCGGGTCGTCGAGGGCAACCACAAGGTGTACAGGATATCAGCGCCCACGACTGAGGAGAAAGAGGAGTGGATCAAATCCATCAAGTAAGACTCCTGACCGCCACATACACTATCTAGGCTGCAATGCTAGTTAGCTTCCCTCCACTCCCCACCACATTCACTATCTAGGCTGCAATGCTAGTTAGCTTCTCAAAACCACTCTCCACCACATTCACTATCTAGGCTACAATGATAGTTAGCTTCCCTCCACTCCCCACCACATCCACTATCTAGGTTGCAATGCTAGTTAGCTTCCCTCCACTCCCCACCACATTCACTATCTAGGCTGCACTGCTAGTTAGCTTCCCAAAACCACTCCCCACCACATTTACTATCTAGGCTGCAATGCTAGTTAGCTTCCCTCCACTCCCTACCACATTCACTATCTAGGCTGCAATGCTAGTTAGCTTCCCAAAACCACTCCCCACCACATTCACTATCTAGGCTGCAATGCTAGTTAGCTTCCCTCCACTCCCCACCACATTCACTATCTAGGCTGCAATGCTAGTTAGCTTCCCAAAACCACTCCCCACCACATTCACTATCTAGGCTGCAATGCTAGTTAGCTTCCCTCCACTCCCCACCACATTCACTATCTAGGCTACAATGCTAGTTAGCTTCCCTCCACTCCCCACCACATTCACTATCTAGGCTACAATGATAGTTAGCTTCCCTCCACTCCCCACCACATTCACTATCTAGGTTGCAATGCTAGTTAGCTTCCCTCCACTCCCCACCACATTCACTATCTAGGCTGCAATGCTAGTTAGCTTCCCAAAACCACTCCCCACCACATTCACTATCTAGGCTGCAATGGTAGTTAGCTTCCCTCCACTCCCCACCACATTCACTATCTAGGCTACAATGCTAGTTAGCTTCCCTCCACTCCCCACCACATTCACTATCTAGGCTGCAATGCTAGTTAGCTTCCCAAAACCACTCCCCACCACATTCACTATCTAGGCTGCAATGCTAGTTAGCTTCCCTCCACTCCCCACCACATTCACTATCTAGGCTACAATGCTAGTTAGCTTCCCTCCACTCCCCACCACATTCACTATCTAGGCTGCAATGCTAGTTAGCTTCCCAAAACCACTCCCCACCACATTCACTATCTAGGCTGCAATGCTAGTTAGCTTCCCTCCACTCCCCACCACATTCACTATCTAGGCTACAATGCTAGTTAGCTTCCCTCCACTCCCCACCACATTCACTATCTAGGCTACAATGATAGTTAGCTTCCCTCCACTCCCCACCACATTCACTATCTAGGTTGCAATGCTAGTTAGCTTCCCTCCACTCCCCACCACATTCACTATCTAGGCTGCAATGCTAGTTAGCTTCCCAAAACCACTCCCCACCACATTCACTATCTAGGCTGCAATGGTAGTTAGCTTCCCTCCACTCCCCACCACATTCACTATCTAGGCTACAATGCTAGTTAGCTTCCCTCCACTCCCCACCACATTCACTATCTAGGCTGCAATGCTAGTTAGCTTCCCAAAACCACTCCCCACCACATTCACTATCTAGGCTGCAATGCTAGTTAGCTTCCCTCCACTCCCCACCACATTCACTATCTAGGCTACAATGCTAGTTAGCTTCCCTCCACTCCCCACCACATTCACTATCTAGGCTACAATGATAGTTAACTCCCCCAGGGGAAATCGGGAAGGATTCGTTACCGCTTAAAGCACCCCGGGGGATGGGGAGCGAGCCCAGCTAGCCTGGCCAGGAAAGGAGGCTAAAAATCTGTAGCCACAGAGGCTAACCAGCACCTTGCAGTGTGTGTGTGTTATCTTCTCCAGAGGGAGTCAAGAAGGATTTAGCCAAGATAAAAGGCTTTCATGTCAATCACATTTCCTCAGTAAAATAGGGATGGTCATATAGTCAATCTCCTTATCCTCTTATCTTTAATCACGATTTAGGACAGTTTTTAAATAAACAGTTAAGACTACTTTTAGGGGACAATCTGTGTGAGTTTGGAAAATTCTGAACTGGACTATGAAGCTCTTATATAACTGTATCAAATACATTTTATGTAGGCTAACTCAATATATTTGCTATACTGTAGCGCCATTGTAATAAGTCAATATTTGGTAACATATTCATATCCATTTCAATGTGTCGCAATGTCTTTTCATGGATAAACTTGATCCTATTTCATTCTCTGTTTAATTTATTTCCAGAAAGAAAGGCACCCCGGGGTTTCTTCTTGAGTTTTTCTGAAATTAGGTTGCAGTAAATAACCAAACCAAAAAAAAGGAGAGGAATTGTTGTCATAGCTCAGAGACATAGTCATATATGGGGCACAATGTAAAGGGAGTAAGAGAGAGAGAATCCACAGTGGGGGGTTGAGCCGGTTTTGGCTTTGTGCTGGTGCTAACAGGATTTTACACCCGTGAAACTGAAACTGCGCTCTGTGCCGGAGCCAGAATGGCTCTCTGACTCACTTCGCTTTGTGCAGAGTGCCTTCTCTCCCAGAAAAAAAGGGAAGGAATGTTGATAATTTAGAGCGCTATTGTTTCTCCTGCACTCCAACCTATAAACCTGGAAAACTGCAGAGAGGAGAGAGTGTGCTAGAATGAGAACACTTGGAAGGGTTCTAGAACAGGGAATCAGGGAACGACATTCCACAGAATCTCTGAAAGAGATGGAACCGGAGTGCTGAGGAAAATAAGAAAAAAGGGGGTGGATAGGTTCTCTTCAGAAACCATGGAAACAAAACTAGGTCACCGAACAAACTTTTATTTTTTTGATCTAGTTAGTTATTAAGGCATGGGTTTGTAGAAATGTGGCTGCATTTCCATATCAAAGATGCTCAAGTTTCCCCTTGGCGTATTATTATATATTTGTTTTGATTGGCTGTTCCAGGGCGAGCATCAGCAGGGATCCCTTCTACGATATGTTGGCCACCAGGAAGAGACGGATCGCCAACAAGAAGTGAGGAGGGACATTCCTTCCCGGGACACCCCTCATCCCAGTGCACCCCAAACCCCCTTCCCTCAGCCCACCAATCCTCTTCCCCAGACAGACTTTACTCATGAAATTAAACACCCCTTCCACAATCCCCCCTCCCTCCCTCCCTCCACTCCCACGGACAGACTCCACTCATGAAGTTCCCTCCCTACTATCCCTCTCGCCCTGGACCCTCAGAACTCAACTTGTCACTAGAGAGATGGATGGCCAACCAAAGATAGCCATCTGACCCTTCAGATCCTGATAGAACTCCCACCCGGTCTTGAAGGCAATGAGGAAAGGCTCCGGTCTTGAAGACAACCCCCCTCCCCGTTCTGGACACTTCCCTAGCCCTGGCTGCAGTACCAGGGGCTGGAGTGACAGGGACATGACATGATGTCCCAGGACTAAAGCAGAGGACCAATATATGGGCCAACATAGGGAGACATCCCTCTATAGCACCGGTGTGGTTCAGCTACACTACAGACTACCAAGGGAAGCAAGTGGGATATATTAACCTGTATTAACACTCTCTCTCTCTCTCTCGCTCGCTCTCTCTCTCTCTCTGTCTCGTCTCTTTACTCCCCCGCAATGCCCTCCTGTGTTTCCCACACTGCTTCTGATTACTTCCATGTGTTTCTAGCAGGGGTTGGAATGGAAATTATTTCCCAATCGTTCCGTTCCGAGCAGAACCCATATTTATTTCATTCCGTTCCGGTGTTCCGACCAGAAAATAAAGTTCTGAACCGGTTCGAACCCCAAAAAAGTAACGGTTCATATAGTTCCTTTTCGTAATTTTTTTACCTGTGAAATCAACGTGTTTTTACATTTAGCTAATATTTACTCCACCAATTAGTGCCGATAGAGCAGCTTGCTATGGAATGGGTTAGATCGTTGTTTACATGTTTAATTGGTCAGATAATTGCAGGTGCGAGATGCGACTGAAACTTCATGGGTGGGGCAAGAGTGAGAGAGAGGGGTGGACATGGAGGGGGCTTGAAGCGCTAAACATCATGACATGACTTGAATTGGAATGTGTGTAGGCTATTACTAGCATTCTAACTTCACCAAATTACAGAATATGATATACTATAAATTAGGAATATTTTTGGAACTCAAAATAACATTATTACCTGATTCTCAAGATTTGAAAATAACAGTTATGTTGCGGAACACTAGAGATCACTTTCGTACACGGTTCTGTTTCCGTTCCTCAAAACATTTCTTTATTTTTCTGTTCTGTTCCCTGAACCGGTTCTAACCCCTGCTTTCTAGGTGTCTTCTGCGTTTGGATGACTTGAAAAGCAAAACTGCCATTTATCAGAAGCACATGCATGTATGTCTGTTTGTAGATATATCATAAAGTGCGTGAGAAGTGGGTGTGCTAACTTGTGTGTGTATCTACACAGTATCTATGCATGTACAGTTGAAGTCGGAAGTTTACATACACCTTAGCCAAATACATTTAAACTCAGTTTTTCACAATTCCTGACATTTAATCCTTGTAAATATTCCTTGTCTTAGGTCAGTTAGGATTACCACTTTATTTTAAGAATGTGAAATGTCAGAATAATAGTAGAGGGAATGATTTATTTCAGCTTTTATTTCTTTCATCACATTCCCAGTGGGTCAGAAGTTTTCATACACTCAATTAGTATTTGGTAGCATTGCCTTTAAATTGTTAAACTTGGGTCAAACGTTTCGGGTAGCCTTCCACAAGCTTCCCACAATAAATTGGGTGAATTTTGGCTCATTCCTCCTGACAGAGCTGGTGTAACTGAGTCAGGTTTGCACACGCTTTTTCAGTTCTGCCCACACATTTTCTATAGGATTGAGGTCAGGGCTTTGTGATGGCCACTCCAATACCTTGACTTTGTTGTCCTTAAGCCATTTTGCCACAACTTTGGAAGTATGCTTGGGGTCATTGTCCATTTGGAAGACCATTTGCGACCAAGTTTTAACTTCCTGACTAATGTCTTGAGATGTTGCTTCGATATATCCACATAATTTTCCTTCCTCATGATGCCATCTTTTTTGTGAAGTGCACCAGTCCCTCCTGCAGCAAAGCACCCCCACAGCATGATGCTGCCACTCCCGTGCTTCACGGTTGGGATGGTGTTCTTCGGCTTGCAAGCATTCCCCTTTTTCCTCCAAACATTACGATGGTCATTATGGCCAAACAGTTATATTTTTGTTTCATCAGACCAGAGGACATTTCTCCAAAGGTACGATCTTTGTCCCCATGTGCAGTTGCAAACCTTAGTCTGGCTTTTTTATGGCGGTTTTGGAGCAGTGGCTTCTTCCTTGCTGAGCGGCCTTTCAGGTTATGTCGACATAGGACTCGTTTTACTATGGATATAGATACTTTTGTACCTGTTTCCTCCAGGTCCTTTGCTGTTGTTCTGGGATTGATTTGCACTTTTCGCACCAAAGTACGTTCATCTCGAGGAGACAGAACACGTCTCTTTCCTGAGCGGTATTACGGCTGCGTGGTCCCATGGTGTTTATACTTGCGTACTATTGTTTGTACAGATGAATGTGGTGCCTTCAGGCATTTGGAAATTGTTCCCAAGGATGAACCATCTTGTGGAGGTCTACAATGTTTTTTCTGAAGTCTTGGCTGATTTCTTTTGAATTTCCCATGACGTCAAGCAAAGAGGCACTGCGTTTGAAGATAGGCCTTGAAATACATCCACAGGTACACCTCCAATTGACTCAAATTATGTCAATTAGCCTATCAGAAGCGTCTAAAGCCATGACATCATTTTCGGGAATTTTCCAAGCTGTTTAAAGGCACAGTCAACTTAGTGTATGTAAACTTCCGACTTCAACTATATGTATGTAAACACAGTAGTGTGCAAGCCAAGAGCAGACATTTAACAGAGCGACTATCTTAATATCATCTCTGACATCCATCAGAAAGGTTTGTGTGTGATCATTTATGAAGACAGGAGAAAAAATAGTTCCTCTTGTGAATTTTCAGGTGGATAGAGACATGGCAGAAAGAGGAGAGGGGATGTGAGAGATGGAGTGAGTGTGTCAGAGAGGGAGGGAAGGAGAGAAAGTTCCAGGGCTGCAGTAACTGTACATGACCATGTGACTTGACCAGGAACAAATCTGGGCCTTACACTCCTGGCCCTGAACATGAACCATGTAATCATCTCACTATGGTGCTCAACTCTTTTTCCCAGGTGTCATTGCAGCAGTTCTGCTGCTACCTCAGAATACAAAGCTAGGTTAGTGCTGAAATTAGGAAGAACAAAAAACTAGAAAAACTACAACATTACAGTCTTGAGTCAGCTGGACTGATTTCATACATTGTGTGGACCACAGAATATTAAAATGTGCATACTTTTTACTTTGGTTTAGGGGTGGTTACATGGACCTATATTTAGCCTACTATTGGATTGAAAATCATTTTCAATGGAGTGTCTGCAATGCAATTGAACGTACTTTGAAAATGCGTTGTAGTCTAAGAGTAGGCTTGAATATGGGTGTGTGAAACAGCCCAATAGGGTACCAGTCATTTTAAGCTTTTCTTTCAGTGTCTCGAGGTCCAAACCTAGCCAACAGTGTCAGTGAGGGGCGATGCATTGATGTGACCCGTATGCTTTTTATTTTTAACCTAAGATCCTTGCTTGCTTTTTGTGTTCCCCTTAAAAAATATAATCTACTATTTTGTTTGTATTTATTTTCTATGTCAAATGGTTCCATTCTGTCCGTAACTGTTAAAACTATAGACTTAAGTTATGTATATGTAAATAATGTATAGGTTTTATGGGTCTCCTTTTTGTTGTTGTATGCACACTCTGAAACATGTTACTCCTACTGGCTGTACTTTGCATCAGGTCAAGTTTGGGGTCTTTTGTACACAAGTCTTAAAAATGATCATAAACAAATACTATATAACGTGATGTCAGGAAAAGTCAATTTCCAGCAGGTATGAGGAGGATGATGATGGGGGTGATTATGATAAGGCAGATGTTGATGATGAGGATGAACAGGATACGGGTGGTAGTAATATTGATGATGACGATGACAATGATGATGATGATGATGATGATGATTATGAAAGTGATGATATCAAAACTATAATGCTGACTGATGAAGTTGAATCCAGTAGAGTTTTTCTATGTGTTTGTAAGATATGACCCCTGATCTCAGGGCAGAATATTACCTACTACTGCCCCTTGTGTGGGGCTATAGCTAAATTAACTTTTATATCTCAGTAAAAGCTATTGGTCACGTTGTACATTACGTGGAAAGCTACATAAAGTATACATAAAGACTACATCCATTGTACGACGCATTTATTTACTATTTATTGAGCTTGACCTACATATTTGCATATGCAATTAATCATCCAGTTATCAATAGATAATATGCTGAAATGTATATTTTATTAAACTTAGTAGGTCATGTAGCATAGGTAATTCATTTCTTAATTTATGTTAATCTTTTAAGTACCAACTGTCATGGGTAGTAATTATTTAAATAGTCTTTAGATACAATATTTGCCTGTTTATTATATGGTGGAAAAGCAGTGGAAAAGAAAATGTAACTGAAAAAAAAGAAACATGTCCTGAACAGGAACCAACCAACTGTTTAGAGACAGATGGTCAATATGGAGTGGTGTAAAAAGTCTACAGTACGAGAAACCCTTTACTGATGGTTAAAGTCTATGAGAAACCCTTTATCGATCAGCAAACAGATGTAGAAAAGGTCAGAGTAATATGAGTTCCCCCCTTAATTGGCCAATAAATAGATACACTGTGCCTAGATAAGGCGTGCAAATAGATAATTTGAAAGAGGGGGACAGAGTTCTTAGTGGGCAGACGGGTGTTTACTTCCTGATTCTATACCCTTCTGACCTGAAGGGATTCTGTCTGCTTTATAGTGTAAGTGATGCAACACTGACTCCCAGTGTATTGATGTGACATTACAATACATGGAAGCAAAACTTCGATCCAATCCATTAACCGGTGTTATGATACTGATGGTTTGTCGAGACTGATGGTTTGTACGGTTGCGGCTACCAGTACAGTGCCATCTAGATGTCACGTTGGGGATAGCAGTTGTTGACAATTGCATTTTAGCTAAACCCTAACCATATTCCTAACCTCCGTTAATTCTCCTAACCTGCTGTTAGTTCTCAAACCATCAGTATCACGAAACCGGCCTGAGTTAATGAATGAAATGAAACATCAATATCTTTGCAGTCCATACACAGGCAATGTCATTAAAAAGATTTCACAAAGTCTATTTATTTCCCACATTTAGATATTCTCCAGATATTGTACAGTACAGTTTGTATGCAACAGTTGCTATGCTGAAGGCCTGAAGCTTACACTCAGAATTAATCAATTTAAGCCACAACTACACATTTTACTTGTTTTACAATAGTTCGCTATATTCATACAATGTACAACAGTTATAAATATGCATGTATAAAAAATATGTCTAAGAATGAATACCAATAACTTAAAAATAATTCATTTTTACATTATAGATAAATAAGGCATTGTTTGGGGGGAGATTCCGTAAACATGCAAACGTAATGTTGGCAGATCCATGAGTCAGCAGGGACACATCAATTAAAAAACTCCAACATGAAGCAAACTACACAATTTAACATATTACACATACACATTTAAAGGTGCAATCTGCAGTTGCTTCATCCATTTTTGGACCTCTAAAGAATATGATGTTATAATATTACAAATGCCTCATGTGCTTAGTTCAACTGTCGTACCCCATCAGAACCCAAAATAAAAGCTTGTTTCACGACAATGTTTGTAAACAAACACTATATAGCTTCAAAATATGGTAACTATAATTTTGATATCATGGATGGCCAGTCCTTGCATCCATAGCTCTGTCTATGAATTTGAGAGTGGTTCCATTTCTCCAGCCCCATCCCTCAGCTTTTTACTGAAACAGGGGTGGGGAAATCACTTTGTTTTTGTTTCAACCGCTAATTGCCACTTTAACATAGTGACATGTTTTGTTCCCATTCAAACATTTGTGTAAATGTTAGTTTGGTCCTCATCAAGTTAATTAAGCAGTGGCAGTATCCTAATATAATAGAAAATATATGTGAGAAGTGAATACTCCTGAAAAAACTCTGCACTTTGCTGCCATCTGTAGGTAAGATATGGTACAGCGGCATCAACTGTTGCCTCAGCAGCAATCATGGTTGGTTGCAGTATTCAAACAAGGTCCAGGACACAGCATCACAATGGGAACGAACAACAACAAAATAAAGTGACATACAGGGAAGCCTCTCTCTATTGGGACTGATCTCCCAGTAAACTAAGCAGGCGGGTGGTTCGATCCACACCCAGCAACCCTCCCCAGATTCCAGATAACTTAACAAAGAAAAAAGAAAGCTGACCTTAGATCAGTATCTAAAAGCAACATCACCTATGACCTCTCACCCTTGACCCCTGGCGACCTGCCCTGACCTGATGACCCCTTCAGCAGGGCGAGGAGGAGACCTGGTCGTAGTCGGGGCACTTGAGCAGGGCCGGGTAGCTGGCGCTCATCTGGAGCGAGGTTTCACTGGAGATGTCCGAGGGGCTGCGTCCACGTGCCCAGGTCTCCGGGTGCAAGAACTGACCGGAGTGGTCAGAGCAGTTACTGAGGCGCGGCCGGTAGAAGCCGGGGTGGTGGCGCTGGTACATTTCCTCGGCTGTGTAGCGCTTCATGAACAGGTAGACGGACATGACACCCGCACTCTAGAGAGAGAGAGAGAGACAGAGACAGAGACAGAGAGACAGAGACAGAGACAGAGACAGAGACAGAGACAGACAGACAGACAGACAGACAGACAGACAGACAGACAGACAGACAGACAGACAGACAGACAGACAGACGATAAAGGTTAGAGGACACTGCGCTCTGTAGTATAGAGAGCCAGAAGACCCAGAAGAGAGGGTACCACACCAGCAGACGACAGATAACTTAGCGCGTTGGGCTGTAACCAAAAGGTTGCTGGTTCGAATACCTGAGCCTACAAGGTGAAAAGTCGATATGCTCTTGAGCAAGGCACTTAACCCTAATTTGCTCCAGGGGTGCTGTACTACTATGGCTGACCCTGTAAAACAACACATTTCACCTCACCTATCCGGTGTATGTGACAATAAATAAATAAAATTGGTAGTGAACTATCATACTATGTAGATTTTTTCTACAACAAATGTTGTACCTCAGTGAGCAGAAAGGAGATGGCAGCGAAGGCGAAGGACCAGCCGTACCGGTAGCTGAAGTAGGACTCACTGCTCTTAGTCCTGTTCAACATCTCATCATTAATACTGGATATATACAGCACGAGACCTACCACCAGAGCCAGACCTGACAGACAGAGAGAGAGAGAGATTAAACAAACCTTCAAAGCCTGAACATCAGTCAGAGACAGACAGACAGACAGACAGACAGACAGACAGACAGACAGACAGACAGACAGACAGACAGACAGTGATTGTGTTAGAGAGATAGACATTGTCACATTCAGTAGCTGAAGCAGTGTCAGCAGAAGACAAGGAGGAGGAGAAGCAGGGAGAAGAGGAGAGAGAAAAGGAGGTGAAGAGGATGAGGAAGAGATGGAAGACGAGAAGATTACCTGAGAGGATGAAGAAGATTCCAGAGACAAAGGCCAGGATGGTGCGATGAGGTCGGACGTGTCCGATGTTGTTGAGCACAAAGCCGATGAACATGAAGAACAGACTGACCAGAGGAAACGGAGTGGCTGAACGAATCATCTCTGAGAGAGAGAGAGAGAGAGCGAGAGAGAGAGAGAGAAAAGACCAAAACAGCAATATAGAGAAAGACAGTGATTACTATACAGAAACAGAATTTCACAGACACATATAACTATGCTTTTCTACAAACTCTTATACTCTACTTTATCACAAACTCTGAACATAGAGGGTCCAAACAATATTCCTATCTACCAGAGAGCTTTCAACAGGCATCAACCAAAACCTAATGAGGCTGTGATTTTAGAGAAAGTCAAACTTCCCTCAGTGTGACTCCTCAGAGTTATTTCCTAATAAGTATTCTGAACTAGAGAGGAGTCAGCAGGGTGGAGAGACAGAGACAGTGGGAGTCCTGATGAGTCACTTTGTTGTGTATGGGCAGACTGGGCTCAGGGCAACTGGAAAGAGACTTGAATAGTAAAGAGCTCGTCATTCAGACACTCTAGGAGGAGGAAAACAAAGTTCAATAAAAGTGCATTAGAGCCTTAATTGGGGATGTGAAAGCTTTAATACTGATGATAAAGAAGCACAATTTTAGAGTGAATATATTATCTCTCGCATTCAGTCTGTTCTTCCATTTCTTCACGTTAGAACGCTGGTTACAAGCCATGCCTGACATTATCATTCCTTGAAACATATTGTTTCCACATTTGACAGGAACTCAGAAAACCTCAGTAATATTTCTTCCAATGCACACACAGCTTCTCTATGCTACACTGCTCACTCTCTCAGCTTCAGCTTTTCAGGTATAAAGACTGTTCAGCAAAGTAACCAGAAGAGGGTGCCATATGTTGATAAATGGTGTCACTTGTCCTTGTTTGTCCTGAGTGCATTCTCAGTATTATAACCACCCACTCACTCTGAACACAGGCTCTGCTGTAGCCGGCTGCAACCGGGAGACCAATGGGGCGGCGCACAATTGGCCCAGCGTCGTCCAGGGTAGGGGAGGGAATGGCCGGCAGGGAGGTAGCTCAGTTGGTAGAGCATGGCGTTTGCAACGCCAGGGTTGTGGGTTCGATTCCCACGGGGGGCCAGTATGAAAAAAAAAAAGAATAATGTATGCACTAACTGTAAGTCGCTATGGATAAGAGCGTCTGCTAAATAATGTAAATGCAAAACACAAAGAGTGCTTCATCTACTTGCACAGAGAGAGCGAGAGAGAGAGAGAGAGAGAGCGCGCGCGCTTTCTTATGCAAACACCACAACCTAGGGAGTGACCCTTTAGAGCAATGGTTCTCAGCTGGTTTTGCCTGGGGACCCAAAATTGACAGACAATTGAGTCGCGACCCAATATTATGGACTGTTGATGATTACATTTTGTAATGTTGTATTGCAGCTGCCTTCTTGGCCAGGCAAAATACAGGTAAAAGTCAGTAAATTAGAATATTTTGAAAAACTTGATTTATTTCAGTAATTGCATTCAAAAGGTGTAACTTGTACATTATATTTATTCATTGCACACAGACTGATGCATTCAAATGTTTATTTCATTTAATTTTGATGATTTGAAGTGGCAACAAATGAAAATCCAAAATTCTGTGTGTCACAAAATTAGAATATTACTTAAGGCTAATACAAAAAAGGGATTTTTTAGAAATGTTGGCCAACTGAAAAGTATGAAAATGAAAAATATGAGCATGTACAATACTCAATACTTGGTTGGAGCTCCTTTTGCCTCAATTACTGCATTAATGCGGCGTGGCATGGAGTCGATGAGTTTCTGGCACTGCTCAGGTGTTATGAGAGCCCAGGTTGCTCTGATAGTGGCCTTCAACTCTTCTGCGTTGTTGGGTCTGGCATTCTGCATCTTCCTTTTCACAATACCCCACAGATTTTCTATGGGGCTAAGGTCAGGGAGTTGGCTGGCCAATTTAGAACAGAAATACCATGGTCCGTAAACCAGGCACGGGTAGATTTTGCGCTGTGTGCAGGCGCCAAGTCCTGTTGGAACCTGAAATCTCCATCTCCATAGAGCAGGTCAGCAGCAGGAAGCATGAAGTGCTCTAAAACTTGCTGGTAGACGGCTGCGTTGACCCTGGATCTCAGGAAACAGAGTGGACCGACACCAGCAGATGACATGGCACCCCAAACCATCACTGATGGTGGAAACTTTACACTAGACTTCAGGCAACGTGGATCCTGTGCCTCTCCTGTCTTCCTCCAGACTCTGGGACCTCGATTTCCAAAGGAAATGCAAAATTTGCTTTCGTCAGAAAACATGACTTTAGACCACTCAGCAGCAGTCCAGCTCTTTTTTTCCTTAGCCCAGGTGAGACGCTTTTCGCACTGTTTCTTGGTCAACAGTGGCTTGACACGAGGTATGCGGCAGTTGAAACCCATGTCTTTCAAGCGTCTCTTGGTGGTGGATCTTGAAGCCCTGACTCCAGCAGCTGTCCACTCCTTGTGAATCTCCCCCCACATTTTTGAATGGGTTTTTTTTCACAATCTTGACTAGGGCGCGGTGATCCCTATCGCTTGTACACTTTTTCTGACCACAGTTTTTCCTTCCCTTTGCCTCTCTATTAATGTGTTTGGACACAGAGCTCTGAGAACAGCCAGCCTCTTCTGCAATAACCTTTTGTGTCTTTCCCTCCTTGTGCAATGTGTCGATGGTCGCCTTTTGGACAGCTGTCAAATCTGAAGTCTTCCCCATGTTTGTGTAGGCTTCAGAACTGGACTGAGAGACCATTTAAAGCCCTTTGCAGGTGTTTTGAGTTAATCAGCTGATTAGTTTGTGGCACCAGGTGTCTTCAAAATGTAACCCTTACACAATATTCTAATTTTGTGACACACGGAATTTTGGATTTTCATTTGTTGCCACTTCAAATCATCAAAATTAAATGAAATAAACATTTGAATGCATCAGTCTGTGTGCAATGAATAAATATAATGTACAAGTTACACCTTTTGAATGCAATTACTGAAATAAATCAAGTTTTTCAAAATATTCTAATTTACTGACTTTTACCTGTAGACTGTCTCAATGGGCTACTATTATGGTATTAAAGAAAGTCATTACACAGCCATATTAACTGAGAAAACATTTATTATAAATTCAAGAGAATAAGCCATTTAATTAGGCGACCAGTTCAGGAGTAGGGTGTAATAAATGATTAGACTCAGAACATGACATAAAAACCAGTCCAATAATGTTAATGAACAGTAACACATACCAGTGTTTAAAATAGAAAAAAATACAATCATTAGGATCTCGTAATCACCAATTACCATGTGAATAGTTTCACAACCTTGAAACGTTTTTTTTTGAAGGTGTAAGTTTTTAACCAGTTCAATCAAATTTAATATGAATGTCAGAATTAATTAACAATAATAATGAACATACTGAACAATAACTCATTTACCTGTTTATTTATTGTGTGTGTGCGTGCATGTGTGTGGCCTATCAGTGGGAAAACTGGGGGTGTTTCTTCAGTTGGATATGTTTATTGAAGTCTGGGGTGGTTGACAGGGCAACTCGGAGGTCATGCTGGCTGTCCAGTTTGTTTCTGCTTTTAGTTTTCAGCACGGCCATAGCATCGAAGCCACTTTCACACAGATAGGTAATGCTGAACGTTAGCATGATTCTGATTGCATGACAGGCGAGAGTAGGATACTCTCCCGTTACGCTGCACCAGAACTGTGGCAGTGACGTTTCCGGGAAGCGCATGCTCAGTCCGCGATCATATGACAGCTCCACCAGCTGATCCTCTTCGTTGCTTGGCAACGTGACGCTTCCCATCTCCACTCGAAAGGGGTCCTGTATCCAGTCATTTTGTCTCCTGTTCTCCTCCGGGAAGTAGTTGAAAACGTTCCCTGCAGCTTAACAAGATGCTGTTTAACTGTTTGTTTTTTCAGTGTGTCGCTGTGCGCTTTGTTGATCAGATTCTGAATCTCGAAATCAGCATTGGGAAACATGTCAACCCTCCCGTTTGAAACATGACTTGCCCAAATGGTAAGCTTAATCTTGAAGGCATCCACTTTGTTCCTGCTCTGTTCAAATAGGTTGTGCTTTGACACATTGAGCGAATTCAGGCAACCTTCGCGAGCCATTCCTCACAATCGAAATGTTCAGCCAGAGGTGACTTGTTTTCCGAAAGAAACGCAGCAATCTCCGCTTGAAGCTCATAAAAGTGACCCAACAATGTACCTCTGGAAATCCAGCGGACCTCTGCATGATAAAGCACCTGCTAGTGCTCACTCCCCATATCCCTCCAGCTTTCCCTTCATGGCAGCTGCCCCATCAGTGGTCACACCGACGCAACCATCCCAGGCCGGTCCCATGGAGCCCAAGTACATATCCATTGTGTTAAAGACAGCCTCTGCAGTGGTGGTGGTGGGCAAATCAGCACTAAAAAAGAACTGCTCCTCAAAGTTATTATCCCAGATGTGTCTGACATAGACCATTAGAATTGCATGGTTAGCCACATCTGTGGATTCATCAAGCTGCAGTGCGTAATGGCCATTTGCACTGATTCGCTCTGATGTCTGGCGCGTTATGTCCTCAGACATGTCCTGGATTCTCCTCCTCATGGTGTCATTGGATAGGGGTATGGTTTTAAGTTTGTTGTCGGCTGACTCTCTCCACCCATGGCAGCACCCGCTGCTCGTTGAGAAGAGTAAGAACGATACGTGCTTTGACGTCAGAGTCTCCAAAAGTCTCCAATAACACCAGAAAAAGTCGCTAGATTTGTTGCTAGTCGCCTTTTTGAAAATGTGTCGCTAGAGGGGTCTGAAAACTTGCTAAATATAGCGACAAAGTCGCTAAATTGGCAACACTGAGTGCACGCAGGCCTGTGTGTAAGGGTAACGTTGTGTAAAGTCAGCAACATATAAGCGGTGCGGCGGTCTCCTTTCAAAATAAAAGTTTAGGTGCGGCGGTTACCTTTCAAAATAATAATATTATTTTTAATATACAGTACCATTCAAAAGTTTGGACACACCTACTCATTCAAGGGTTTTTCTTCATTTTTACATTGTAGAATAATAGTGAAGACATCAAAACTATGAAGTAACACTCATGGAATCAGGTAGTAAACAAAAAAGTGTTAAACAAATCAAAATATATTTAAGCATATCCCAGTTTAGGCCACCAAGCAGTACGAACTCTGAGGATAGATGGGGGGCAAGCAATTCACATATGGTGTCCAGGGCACAACTTGGGGCTGCGGGGGGTCTGTAGCAAGCGGCAACAGTGAGAGACTTATTTCTGGAAAGGTGGAGGTTATCTCAGCGATCACTGCCTCATTGCCTGCGTCCGTAATGGGTCCGCGGTCAAACGACCACCCCTCATCACTGTCAAACGGTCCCTAAAACACTTCAGCGAGCAGGCCTTTCTAATTCACCTGGCCCGGGTATCCTGAATGGATGTTGACCTCATTCCGTCAGTAGAGGATGACTGGATGTTCTTCAAAAGTGCTTTCCTCTCCATCTTAAATAAGCATGCCCCATTCAAAAAATTCAGAACTAAGAACAGATATAGTCCCTGGTTCACCCCAGACTTGACTGCCCTTGACCAGCACAAAAACATCCTGTGGCGTACTGCATTAGCATCGAACAGCCCCCGCGATATGCAACTTTTCAGGGAAGTCAGGAACCAATATACACAATCAGTTAGGAAAGCAAAGGCTAGCTTTTTCAAACAGAAATGTGCATCCTGTAGCACTAACTCCAAAAAGTTTTGGGACACTGTAAAGTCCATGGAGAATAAAAGCACCTCCTCCCAGCTACCCACTGCACTGAGGCTAGGAAACACTGTCACTCCTGATAAATCTACGATAATCGAGAATTTCAATAAGCATTTTGCTACGGCTGCCCATGCTTTCCACCTGGCTACGCCTACCCCGGCCACCAGCTCTGCACCCTCCGCTGCAACTTGCCCATGCCCCCCTCGCTTCTCCTTCACCCAAATTCAGATAGCTGATGTCCTGAAAGAGCTGCAAAATCTGGAACCCTACAAATCAGCTGGGCTAGACAATCTGGACCCTTTCTTTCTAAAATTAGATGCTGAAATTGTCGCAACCCCTATTACTAGCCTGTTCAACCTCTCTTTCGTATCGTCTGAGATCCCCAGAGATTGGAAAGCTGCCAAGGTCATCCCCCTCTTCAAATGGGGTGACACTCTAGATCCAAACTGTTACAGACCTATATCCATCCTACCCTGCCTTTCGAAAGTATTTGAAGGCCAAGTTAACAAACAGATCACCGACCACTTCGAATCCCACCGTACCTTCTCCGCTATGCAATCCGGTTTCCGAGCTGGTCATGGGTGCACCTCAGCCACGCTCAAGGTCCTAAACGATATAATAACCGCGATTGATAAAAGACAGTACTGTGCAGCCGTCTTCATCGGCCTGGCCAATGCTTTTGACTCTGTCAATCACCGCATTCTTATTGTTAGACTAAATAGCCTTGGTTTCTCAACTGACTGCCTCGCCAGGTTCACCAACTACTTTTCAGATAGAGTTCAATGTGTCAAATTGGAGGGCCTGTTGTTTGGACCTCTGGCAGTCTCTATGGGGGTGCCACAGGGTTCAATTCTCGGGCTGACTCTATTCTCTGTGTATATCAATGATGTCGCTCTTGCTGCTGTTGACTCTCAGATCTACCTATACGCAGACGACACCATTTTGTATACATCTGGCCCTTCATTGGACACTGTGTTAACAAACCTCCAAAAAAGCTTCAATGCCATACAACACTACTTCTGTGGCCTCCAACTGCTCTTAAACGCTAGTAAAACTAAATGCATGCTCTTCAATCGAACGCTGCTTGCACCCGCCCGCCCGACTAGAATCACTACTCTCGGCGGGTCTGACTTAGAATATGTGGACAACTACAAATACCTAGGTGTCTGGTTAGACCGTAAACTCTCCTTCCAGACTCACATTAAGCATCTCCAATCCAAAGTTAAATCTAGAATCAGCTTCCTGTTTCGCAACAAAGCCTCCGTCACTCATGCTGCTAAACATGCCCTCGTAAAACTGACTATCCTACCGATCCTTGACTTCGGCGATGTCATTTACAAAATAGCTTCCAACACTCAACTCAGCAAATTGGATGTAGTCTATCACAGTGCCATCCGTTTTGTTACCAAAGCCCCATATACTACCCACCATTGTGACCTGTACGCTCTCGTTGGCTTGCCCTCACTACATATTCGTCGCCAAACCCACTGGCTCCAGGTCATCTATAAATCACTTCTAGGCAAATCCCCGCCTTATCTTAGCTCATTGGTCACCATAGCAACACCCACCCATAGTATGCGCTCCAGCAGGTATATCTCACTGGTCATCCCCAAAGCCAACACCTTCTTTGGCTGCCATTCCTTCCAGTTCTCTGCTGCAAATGACTGGAACGAACTACAAAAATCTCTGAAGCTGGAGACACTTATCTCCCTCATTAACTTTAAGCATCAGTTGTCAGAGCAGCTTACCGATCACTGTACCTGTACACAGTCCATCTGTAATTAGCCCACCCAACTACCTCATCCCCATATTGTTATTTACATTGATTTATTTTGCTCATTTGCACCCCAGTATCTATATTTTCACATCATCTTCTGCAC
The DNA here is from genome assembly GCF_020615455.1 of Coregonus clupeaformis. Taxonomy (NCBI): domain Eukaryota; kingdom Metazoa; phylum Chordata; class Actinopteri; order Salmoniformes; family Salmonidae; genus Coregonus; species Coregonus clupeaformis. The sequence goes on along the minus strand of NW_025533600.1, from coordinate 371,108 downwards.
ATCTATCACTCCAGTGTTAATACTAAATTGTAATTATTTTGCACTATGGCCTATTTATTGCCTTACCTCCATAACTTACTACATTTGCACACACTGTATATAGATTTTATATTTTCAATTGTGTTATTGACTGTGCGTTTTTGTTTATTCCATACAGTGAGGGAAAAAAGTATTTGATCCCCTGCTGATTTTGTACGTTTGCCCACTGACAAAGAAATGATCAGTCTATAATTTTAATGGTAGACTTTTATTTGAACAGTGAGAGACAGAATAACAACAAAAATATCCAGAAAAACGCATGTTAAAAATGTTATAAATTGATTTGCATTTTAATGAGGGAAATAAGTATTTGACCCCCTCTCAATCAGAAAGATTTCTGGCTCCCAGGTGTCTTTTATACGAGCTGAAATTAGGAATACACTCTTAAAGGGAGTGCTCCTAATCTCAGCTTGTTACCTGTATAAAAGACACCTGTCCACAAAAGCAATCAATCAATCAGATTCCAAACTCTCCACCATGGCCAAGACCAAAGAGCTCTCCAAGGATGTCAGGGATAAGATTGTAGACCTACACAAGGCTGGAATGGGCTACAAGATCATCACCAAGCAGCTTGGTGAGAAGGTGACAACAGTTGGTGCGAATATTCGCAAATGGAAGAAACACAAAATAACTGTCAATCTCCCTCGGCCTGGGGCTCCATGCAAGATCTCACCTCGTGGAGTTGCAATGATCATGACAACGGTGAGGAATCAGCCCAGAACTACACGGGAGGATCTTGTCAATGATCTCAAGGCAGCTGGGACCATAGTCACCAAGAAAACAATTGGTAACACACTACGCCGTGAAGGACTGAAATCCTGCAGCGCCCGCAAGGTCCCCCTGCTCAAGAAAGCACATATACAGGGCCGTCTGAAGTTTGCCAATGAACATCTGAATGATTCAGAGGAGAACTGGATGAAAGTGTTGTGGTCAGATGAGACCAAAATCGAGCTCTTTGGCATCAACTCAACTTGCCGTGTTTGGAGGAGGAGGAATGCTGCCTATGACCCCAAGAACACCATCCCCACCGTCAAACATGGAGGTGGAAACATTATGCTTTGGGGGTGTTTTTCTGCTAAGGGGACAGGACAACTTCACCGCATCAAAGGGACGATGGACGGGGCCATGTACCGTCAAATCTTGGGTGTTAACCTCCTTCCCTCAGCCAGGGCATTGAAAATGGGTCGTGGATGGGTAATTCCAGCATGACAATGACCCAAAACACACGGCCAAGGCAACAAAGGAGTGGCTCAAGAAGAAGCACATTAAGGTCCTGGAGTGGCCTAGCCAGTCTCCAGACCTTAATCCCATAGAAAATCCGTGGAGGGAGCTGAAGGTTTGAGTTGCCAAACGTCAGCCTCGAAACCTTAATGACTTGGAGAACATCTGCAAAGAGGAGTGGAACAAAATCCCTCCTGAGATGTGTGCAAACCTGGTGGCCAACTACAAGAAACGTCTGACCTCTGATTGCCAACAAGGGTTTTGCCACCAAGTACTAAGTCATGTTTTGCAGAGGGGTCAAATACTTATTTCCCTCATTAAAATGCAAATCAATTTATAACATTTTTGACATGCGTTTTTCTGGATTTTTTTGTTGTTATTCTGTCTCTCACTGTTCAAATAAACCTACCATTAAAATTATAGACTGATCATGTCTTTGTCAGTGGGCAAAAGTACAAAATCAGCAGGGGATCAAATACTCACTGTATGTATCTCTGTGTTGTTGTTGTTTTTATCGCACTGCTTTGTTTTATCTTGGCCAGGTCGCAGTTGTAAATGAGAACTTGTTCTCAACTGGCTTACCTGGTTAAATAAAGGTTAAATAAAAAAATTAAAAAAATTGTTGCTTAAGCATATTGTTCAATTATGTAAAACTTCATATACATTGCTTTGGCAACAGTGGCAACCACCTAATCATGCAAATAAAGATTGAGAGAGAGAGAGAGGGGGAGAGAGAGAGCGAGAGGGAGAGAGAGAGAGAGAGAGCGAGAGAGAGAGTGGGATAGAGAGAGAGCATCAAAGACAGATACAGACAGAAGGAAAATGAGAGAAATATAACTTACTAAGTACACTGACTGTGGACTCAGAGGTCAGCTGTAAGTTCATGGGCATGATGTACTCTATGGTGAAACAGCGACCTGCCTCTTCACCTGGAAGAGAAGAAGAGGGATTATAGAGGTTATAAAGAGGTTATAGAGAGGTTATAGAGAGGTTATTTATTTAACCTTTATTTTGACAGGGAGTCATGCTGAGCCCAAGGTCTCTTTTACAGTTGAGCCCTGTAATTACAAAAAGATACACATCAAATATGAAACTTGCAGAATCACCTTTATTCTCCAAGTATATTTACACATACTCAGAATTTTACCTGGTGATATGGTGGTGCCAGTGAGATAACATTTAGAGACAGAATTTGCCCAGATCACACAGATCTAATAATGCAGTGCTTTCTGACATCAGTAGCACCTGATTCATCTCAAGAGTCCAAGTCAAAGTCATACCTGAACTGAGCTATATGATAGGAGCTCAGACAGACACTTATTAATACATCACACTGACTCATAAACCTTTCTCACAAAGCATCTCTCTCTCTCTCTCTGAGTGACACAGGGCAGCATGAAATGTATCTCTGTCTGAGAGATCTAGCAGCATTATCCCATTGTACATAATCTACCAATCGTACAGAAGAGCATGCCAGTCAATTGTATGGCTGCTGTGTGTGTAAACCATACTGTATATGTGTACCTTGTGAGTGTGTGTATGCCACATTGTGAGTGTGCATTCGTTGGTGGGTTATCAAGTTTTCGAATGCATGCATGTGCGCAGCGAAATGCTTAGGATAGAGGGAAATAATGAAAATGACATGAAAGTCACATACACTACTTAATTGAATAAATCACACCGCAATGGTGAATAGAGTGGGACTTTGTGACTTTCATTTATTGTTCAACGTTTATAATAACATTATTTCTTTATTATTATCATCCTAATTTTCTGTTCATCAGTACTACACTTAATAGGGTCAGGGTGTATGTGTTCTTCATCGGTTTGCCTCCCAGTGCAGATACACTGATCAAAAATATAAACGCAACATGTTAAGTGTTGGTCCCATGTTTCATGAGCTGAAATAAAAGATCCCAGAAATGTTCCATATGCACAAAAAGCTTATTTCTCTCAAAGGTTTTGCACAAATGTGTTTACATTCCTGTTAGTGAGCATTTGTCCTTTGCCAAGATAATCCATCCACCTGACAGGTGTGGCATATCAAGAAGCTGATTAAACAGCATGATGATTACACAGGTGCACCTTGTGCTGGGGACAATAAAATGCCACTCAATTGCATTTTATCGATGTCAATTTGAATGCACAGAGATACCGTGATGAGATCCTGAGGCCCATTGTCGTTCCATTCATCCGCCGACATCACCTCATGTTTCAGCATGATAATGCACGACCCCATGTCGCAAGGATCTGTACACAATTCCTGGAAGCTGAAAATGTCCCAGTTCTTCCATGGTCTGCATATTCACCAGACATGTCACCCATTGAGCATGTTTGGGATGCTCTGGATCGACATGTATGACAGCGTGTTCCAGTTCCTGCCAATATCCAGCAACTTCGCACAGCCATTGAAGAGGAACGGGACAACATTCCACAGGCCACAATCAACACCCTGATCAACTCGATGCGAAGGAGATGTGTTCTACTAAGCTATATGGAATGTTTAAAAAAATAAAATAAATGAAAACAAATGTTTGGCCTTACTGCTATTAGCCCATACAAACGCATTGAATAACATATTCTTACATGGAACAACAGATAGTCCCAAAAAAAGGAAGTTTGTTCTGAAGTGTCTGTCCTATATCTGAGAGATATAAGGAAGATCAGAAAACATGTTTTTATTATATATTTTTTACATGTATTTAATCCCTTATTTTTGGCACTAAAAAGTCTCCATATTCATTTTTTCAACTGGTACCGGGGGACCTTCAGATGAGTCTTGTGAGGCCGGTGGGTGTCTTAGAGCAAAACACCCGACATGTACGTGTTCGTGAGAGGGGTCATATTAGTGTGTAGACCAAACTGTTTTGACGCTACAGACAGAAGTTGACAGATCGGCTTTACCGACTTTAGACGAGTCCCAAGACGCTTGTGGGGGTCGTAGACAAAACGGAGAACACCATCGTGTCCATTAGAGTCTCATCGTTCCATAGAAGGGTCATAATATTTAGGTCAAACTGTAGGCCAAACCGTTGTAGGCCAAACCGTTCAGACGCTTCTCTTGTGAGAAGACCGGTTTTCTGGATGTCTCATGGTCTGACAAACACCGCTCTAGCTCTGTCACCTTTCACCGCAGATGCGGAAGTATGACATCGGCGGATGCGGTGGATTGAGACACATCCAATAGCTTAAACTGACATATTTTTATGAGGATTGTTTTATTATGCTAATTAGATTTATGTGGGGGCGCGGACAACGACTCTAGGGGGTGTTAAGAATCTTTAGAGCTTCAACATTGCTATTTAATCATTCTTCTTCTCATTCCTAACAACCACCAGACAGTGAGAAACAAAGAGGAGCAAATGTGTCCCTTACCACTGACACAGGGTCAGATCTAATAGTTACACTCTAAAAGGGTTATTCGGCTGTCCCCATAGGAGAACCCTTTGAATAACCCTTTTTGGTTCCAGGTAGACCCTTTTGAGTTCCATGTAGAACCCTTTCCATAGAGGGTTCTACATGGAACCCAAAATAGTTATACTTGGAACCAAAAAGGGTTCTACCTGGAACCAAAAAGGTTTCTCCTATGGGGACAGCTGAAGAACCCTTTTGGAACCCTTTTTTCTAAGAGTGTACAGCTAGAATTGGTCTGAATTGGTCTGATCCAGGATCATCTGGAGATGGTACTGACCTGCCAGGAAGCAGACTCTCCAAAGTCCAGAGTGCAGGGAGGTCCTGATGTCAGTGGTCTGGTTGAGGGGCAGGATGACCCCCTCCTCCAGGTACAGCCAGTAGTCTGTAGAGACCGCAACTCCCAGAAGCCCCAGCCCGCTCACCGCAAACACGCTGCTCAGCAACGCCAGGGCCTTCCTGCCGCACACGCTCATCACGGTAGGGTCAAAGGTGACCCGAACCAGCAGGGGGCACTGGGTCAGAGGTCAGGGGTGAGAGGTCAGATCTGTGGAGAGAAGTAGGGGGTTGTTACTGTTAATGGGGTGACACGGATGTAGTTCGTGACACAAGCAGAGAGACTTACTGGTAACGAACACAATGGGGGTGCAAAGGACCATAAAAGGAACAGACACACATACGCACAATTCACTGGCATGCTCCTCTGTACGATTGGTAGATGTCATGCTGCCCTGTGTCACTCATGGAGAGAGAGAGAGAGAGAGAGAGAGAGAGAGAGAGAGAGAGAGAGAGAGAGAGAGAGAGAGAGAGAGAGAGAGAGAGATGGCGTTCAGCTGCCATGAAAAGAAGACGGGCGGCTGCGTGCGTAATGGAACTTCTATTCACTCTGGAGAAAAAGAGGGAGAGCTAGCTCGCTGACAGCAGCAGGACACAAACACAAACACAGCCGCCCCGACTCAGTGCTGATGTTCTAATACTACCCTTTCAGTTGACTCTCTCTCTGCTCTGTGGCATGAAGAGCAACACCTTACAGCCACACAAGAAAGAAACCGTGGGAGTATGTGTGGCTGGGTGCTATGAGGTGTTTGAATAGACATTTCAAAGGTACACCGAAAACTTTTCTCAGTGAATAGACCCTGGTCTAAAACACAGCTGTTGACTCATTGTAGTGAATTCCCCTGGACTTGAGTGGGTTTTTAAATGACTGTGTGGGAGGTGTGGGCGTGCTGGCAGGCGTTAAGAGTGTTGGAGGAACGTCAAGCGCTGAAGGAGGACATGCGTACATGATTGGTGTGTGTGCGTGCGTGCGTGCGTGTGTGCGAGAGAGAGAGAGAGAGAGTGACCAAATCATGAGAAAACAAAAAGAGAATTACTTGACACATTGGAAAGAATTAACAAAAAAACAGAGCAAACTAGAATGCTATTTGGCCCTAAACAGAGAGTACACAGTGGCAGAATACCTGACCACTGTGACTGACCCAAACTTTAGGAAAGCTTTGACTATGTACAGACTCAGTGAGCATAGCCTTGCTATTGAGAAAGGCCACCGTAGGCAGACCTGGCTCTCAAGAGAAGACAGGCTAAGTGCACACTGCCCACAAAATGAGGTGGAAACTGAGCTGCACTTCCTAACCTCCTGTCAAATGTATGACCATATTAGAGACAACCAGTGAAGAACAAACACCATTGTAAATACAACCCATATTTATGTTTATTTATTTTCCCATTTGTACTTTAACTATTTGCACATTGTTACAACACTGTATATATACATTATATGACATTTGAAATGTCTTTATTCTTTTGGAACTTCTGAGTGTAATGTTTACTGTTAATATTTATTGTTTATTTCACTTTTGTTTACTATCTACTTCACTTGCTTTGGCAATGTTAACATATGTTTCCCATGCCAATAAAGCCCTTAAATTGAAATTGAATTGAGAGAGAGAGAAAGAAAGAGAGAGAGATAGAGAGAGAGAAAAAAAAGTGGTAATTGAGGAGATTTTGGAATAAAAATGGGACAAAGTGACAAAATAGATAAACGAAAAATAGAAAATATGAAAGCTGATGATCTCTGTGATTCATATTTTCAGAACAGGGTACTCTCAGTCTCTCTCTATCTCTCTCAGTCTCTCGCAGTCTCTCGCTCTCTCTCTCAGTCAAATTCAAATTCAAATTCAGATTGCTTTATTGGAATGAAATACAATTTGTAGATATTGCCAAAGCAGTATAGTGGTACAGCATTTCAGTAAATACAGTACAATGCAATGGGGATAATGAAATACAGTTAATTTCAGTAGTAATAATAATAGTACATATAATCATGTATACAGGTACAACACTACTGCTGTTGTATTGTGTACTCTTCGGTCGATACATTTAATTAAATAAAAATAAGAAATAAACAACAAACTATATATATACACACAAAGTTTGGACACACCTACTCATTCAAGGGTTTTTCTTTATTTTTACTATTTTCTACATTGTAGAATAATAGTGAAGACATCCAAAATATGAAATAACACATATGGAATCATGTAGTTACCAAAAAAAGTGTTAAACAAATCAAAATATATTTTATATTTCAGATTCTTCAAAGTAGCCACCCTTTGCCTTGATGACAGCTTTGCACACTCTTGGCATTCTCTCAACTAGCTTAATGAGGAATGCTTTTTTTCAACAGTCTTGAAGGAGTTCCCACATATGCTGAGCACTTATTGGCTGCTTTTCCTTCACTCTGCGGTCCAACTCATCCCAAACCATCTCAATTGGGTTGAGGTCGGGTGATTGTGGAGGCCAGGTCATCTGATGCAGTACTCCATCACTCTCCTTCTTGGTCAAATAGCCCTTACACAGCCTGGAGGTGTGTTTTGGGTCATTGTCCTGTTGAAAAACAAATGATAGTCCCACTAAGCGCAAACCAGATGGGATGGCATATCGCTGCTTGAATTCTAAATAAATCACTGACAGTGTCACCAGCAAAGCACCCCCACACCATCACACCTCTTCCTCCATGCTTCATGGTGGGAACCATACACGTGGAGATCATCCGTTCACCTACTCTGCGTCTCACAAAGACACGGCAGTTGGAACCAAAAATCTCACATTTGGACTCATCAGACCAAAGGACAGATTTCCACCAGTCTAATGTCCATTGCTCGTGTTTCTTGGCCCAAGCAAGTCTCTTCTTCTTATTGGTGTCCTTTAGGCCTGATTCACGCAGTCTCCTCTGAACAGTTGATGTTGAGATTTGTCTGTTACTTGAACTCTGTGAAGCATTTTTTTGGGCTGCAATCTGAAGTTGCAGCAGAGGTAACTCTGGGTCTTCCTTTCCTGTGGCGGTCCTCATGAGTCAGTTTCATCATAGCGCTTAATGGTTTTTGCGACTGCACTTGAAGAAACTTTCAAAGTTCTTGACGTTTTCCGGATTGACTGACCTTCATGTCTTCATGTTCTCTTTGCTTATTTGAGCTGTTCTTGCCATAATATGGACTTTTTTTTAACCAAATAGGGCTATCTTCTGTATACCACCCCTGCCTTGTCACAACACAACTGATTGGCTCAAACGCATTAAGAAGGAAAGAAATTCCACAAATTAACTTTTAACAAGTGGCGCAGTGGTCTAAGGCACTGCATCGCAGTGCTAGCTGTGCCACTAGAGATCCTGGTTCGAATCCAGGCTCTGTCGTAGCCGGCCGCGACCGGGAGACCCATGGGGCAGCGCGCACAATTGGCCCAGCGTCGTCCAGGGTAGGGGAGGGATTTGGCCGGCAGGGGATGTAGCTCAGTTGGTAGAGCATGGCATTTGCAACGCCAGGGTTGTGGGTTCGATAAAATAATGTATGCACTAACTGTAAGTCGCTCTGGATAAGAGCGTCTGCTAAATGACTAAAATGTAAATGTAATGTAAACAAGGCACACCTGTTAATTGAAATGCATTCCAGGTGACTACCTCATGAAGCTGGTTGAGAGAATGCCAAGCGTGTGCAAAGCTGTCATCAAGGCAAAGGGTGGCTCCTTTGAAGAATCTCAAATCTCAAATATATTTTGATTTATTTAACACTTTTTTGGTTACTACATGATTCCATGTGTTATTTCATAGTTTTGATTTCTTCACTCTTATTCTACAATGTAGAACATTGTAAAAATAAAGAAAAACATTGGAATGAGTAGGTGTGTCCAAACGTTTGACTGGTACTGTATATATATATATCTCCCGCTCTCTCATCCAGCTTTACAGATGCTTGTACATGAACACACATCCACACACACACACACACACAAAGACATCTACTAGTTATAATCTGATTCTACCATTTCATTATCTGTAGCCTCTGAACTCTGACAGGAAACATTCACCATGGCAGACTAAAGCCAGACTGAATACTGAGACAGTCTTCTATTTACATTCACAACCCTGTCACTCACTCACACCAGGCAGTGAGTCAAAAGTCAAATTTAGACATGCTCCACTTTAGTGTGACTTATAAAAACGAATGATCTGTGTCATATTGGGTATGAAAATTCCCCAATTAGCAACAAGGTGATTGGTGAGGGAATGAGTAAGAAGGACATTTTATAGACGCCATTTGCTGATGATTCAGTGCTGATTGTGTTCAAGGTTCCTGACATCATCACTGGTAAAAAAGGAGGTGGTAAAAAACATCAGAGGGGCAAACTGTCAACAAAAGAGAAAAATGTGACGGCTACAAAACACCTCAACTTGTGAAAAAGGCCTGTCCTACTGTATATGCCCAGCAATCCATATTGCCTGGCCCATAAGCATCCTCTATGTTACAAGCGTGTCATCAGACCTACACCCAATCTGTTATACAACTGGATGGTTAGAAGTGGCTGAAGCATATTCAGTCAGTTAGTTTCAGTCAAGACCCTCCTGGTACTACCCCTGATTGAATTAATATATGACACAGTGTTGACCGATAGTAGCCTATACTTCAGCTCTACGGTTGTGATGTTCTGTTTCTAGGCTACGTATTGACGTGTATCTATTTCTATAAGACTTGCAACCTGCTGATAGCCGCACATTTCTCCAGAGCCCCATTCCTTTAGTCTCATAACTCATAAACCTATCCATGGAGGGCTTCACTGTGACTGGGGTTTGTAGGGGGATTTATAGACCAGTCTATAATACATGGAACTACAGCCAGTTTGCTGGGAAATGTCCAGCCTTAGAGGATTTAGGTCTACAGATGAACAAAATGTACTGTATAGAATTCAAATGGACTAGTCGAAACTGCAGACCATTTTTGCAACAGTAAAAGCAAACCTTCATTTTGTAGAAAATGTGCTTATTATCTTGGTCTCTCTAGGCATATTGAATAATTATATTATCAGTCTATAAGAGAACGTGCTCTTCCAAACCATATCTGTGCAATCCAGACTTAATTAGTTAGCTAAATGGGCATAATATAAATTGAAATTAAGTATTTTAAATCATTTACCAAAGATGGATGAAGGGGAGGACCATTTGGACACACTTTCTCAATAGAGATTCCATCACACTAATACACAGTAAAAAATGGGGTGTTAATATTTCAGAGTAAAGTTATTTTAACCCAGATAGAGTATTTTCAACATTTTTGAGAGTAAAGTTGCTCTATCAGTGGAGTTAAAAGTGAGTGTAAAAATCTGCAGATACGCAGTGACAATTTCAACTCTACAGCAGTGATGAATACCCGCCACTCTGCTTTGCTGAAGTTTGGCACGTACGTTGGTGGAGGAAGATTGCGAAGGAGTAGCTAGGCCACAGATATTGCTAGGTAAGTTACATCCCCGTTTTTTCAACACCAAACCGGTATTTTTAACTTTACATAATTTTAGAGTTGTGCTGATGTCAAGGTCATATTTTAAGTTACGAGTTCCATGCGGCGTCCCCCTTGCAGTGACCTCGTCATCAGCCAGCTAAATTAGCTTGTAAGTTCAGATGGTTGACAGTAATAACTGTTATATGATATACCCATGGAATATGTTTGATATTTTTGTGAATGGCTTGCTGTTTCATATGGCTAAAAATAGGTAACGTTAACTTAGCTAATCAGTTCGTTTGAAGGACACCACCGCTTGGCATGAGCGCAGATTGTGCTTGTCATGCGGTTAGCTAGCTTGCAATCAGTATCGGTAACTGTCTTTCTTTGTGTTGCAATATTTTCACGAATGAAGTTTGTCAGAATGGTAAATACGTAAAATAACGTTCGCTAACAACAAAACATTTATACAGATAGTATTGTTAGCTAACGTTATTGTATAGCTTCCCAGGCTTCCTTACACTAACGTTAACTGTTTTTTATAAAGCTATATATAACGGTAATGTTAGCATGCTTCTGATAGTTAGCCAGCTAATGTTGGTGTTATAAAACGATAACTTAGATCACTGATTTGCATGACGGGTTTGTTTAACATTGCTTAACCATTTTAATGGTTAGCTACTGTTCGAACTAAAATGGCTAATGAGCTAGCTAACTTTGACACATAGCTAGTTATTTGGTAGCTAATGGGACAATGTGCCTCTAAACTTGAACTAGCCTACACCCATTTGCTGCAGAAAATGGCAGCTTAACGTTATATTCAACCAGCACAACTTTGTCTACTTCAGCCTTTGTAATTGCAGTGTAACGTCTAAGTAATGCATAGTGCATTGCGTAGCTAGTACTACTGAGATAAATGGATAGTTAGCTAACGCTTAGTTGAACCAGCACTAAATGATGATTTTGAATATATATTTTCTTTGTTAACAGAGGCAAAATGCTGTTGCGTGTTCAGCTCGGGGAAGAGCAGAAATACGTCAAGCTGTCTGAGCTGACATTCAATGCTTTCTTGAAAGAAGGTAGGTATAATAGGTTAAAGCAATACATATCACCCTAATGACAAAATAATACAGCATTAAGCTATTATCTTATGATATCTATTTAGGTCTATAGTCATTTCTGCTGTGCTTTATATTTTCAGTAACATAAAATCAGGTGCAGATCCTTGTCTTTCATCATTTTGTGAACACATGAGGCAACCTTAAGTATGAACTTGGATTCTTGTGAGAAGGGAATGCATGTTTTTCTTTTTTTCTTCTTTTTTTAACAGTGTGTCTAAAATTCAACATACCAGAAAGCAGAAAGCCAGACATTAAGGTGTATGACCAGTCTGACACAGAAGTTGACTCAGATGTTTTTGAAGAATTAGTAAAGGAGTCACCTGGAACTTTCAGAATCATGCTGGGCAATGGACTTGGTATTCATTCATTCAATTAGTTTTTTAGTTTAAAGGCCAGAATGAGAACCTTTATTGTCTTAAAAATAACAGTTTATTGTAATATGTTTCTATGTTTTGCACAAATTTCATAATGAACAGATACCTCTCATTCATCATCATGCTCGGGTACATCTGATGACACCATCATTCTGAATTTCACTGTGTGTGACGATGTTGAAGAAGTAGCGGCTGGCGAAGGGAAGCCAGCCTAAAAGGCCATGCCACATAAACTATGAGGCAAAAGCAGTAAGTGGTGAACATTGCTGTTAAGTCCAATCTGAATGTTGTTTCATCATGTGACAGCATTACATATTGTTTTACAATTACGGAAAGCACATTTCTTTCCACCTATAGCTGATTGAAAAAATCCTAACATCAAAGCCTGGTGGTGAACGCATTATGCAAGAGTATGGAAAACCAAATCTCTGACAGATGCCACCAGAAGACAGATGATCAACATACTTGCTGCTGAGATGACAGAAACACATGGGTAAGCATTAAGCATATAGATGGGCTGTAAAGAAACATTGTTATTATTTTCCGGTTATTAATTATGTAAAATGTGTTGTGCAATATCAATTCAGTGTGATGTTAACTTTGAATTCATATGCTAGGACATCCCCCCAAAAGTGTCAGAGCACAGGGGATAGTAGCTTTGTTTCCCTATCTAGAAGACCCATACTCACAACATGGATATGTAAGTAAATGGGTTATTGCAACATTATGCACATATTCACTCTATGAAATGGGAATAGTACTCCTTTATAATTTATTTATAATAATATAGGATCATTACTACGATCCGGAGAGTGGTTCCGGATACCTTGCATGGCGATTGAAGACCATACAAAGAAAAACAGCAGAGGAAAGAGGTGCCTCAGTCAGCAAATCTCCTAAAGGTATGTTTTCTGATCAGTGACATGTAATTATAATGGTGACCTGTGAATTGTACAGAAAGGATTTCTTAACACTGTATTTTGTCTTAAGTTGGTGGGCCAGGCCGTGATCGTCAGCCCTTCACCTATGACAGAGAGCCATCTGATGAGGTGTGGAAGCAGCTATTGCTGTTTTGAGACACTCTGCTGATGAAAACACTGTCCGTGAGAAGATGAAAATGACCTTCATATATCGGCAAGCAATGGTCAACGATGAAGCCAAATCATCAGATGTCTTCTCGGTCTTCCCAAGATTTCTGGACACACCAGGACTGGTATGACAACTTAATTCACTGCATCACCAAAAATATCCAATGAAGAATAAGGTAACACTCATTATTTCTGTCTTTGTGTGTTACATTGCAGATAGAACAAGATTTCAGACTTCTGTTTGGTGAGGCCACAGCCAACAAATTCTTGGAGAAGTGGCCAACCACTTTCAAAGCAAAAGTAATAAAGGAAAGCCATGGACTTGTATCCACCACAGAACTCTTGGATTTGATGCGCAATGCTGAGTCAGCTGCTGAAGTTGAGAATGGTATGAATGAACTGTTTTACTTTTTATGTGGATAATGTAGGTGTGCATTATATGTCCATAATGGTGCAAGTTGTGAATAAGAATGTTATGCTACGGCACAATGTTAACCAGGTTTTTATTTACTTATTTGTAGGCTGGGACAGTGACATGTCTGCCATCTTGCTGCTGCTACATTTGCTACCACCATCTGCACAAGGTAGAAAGAGGCCGGGAAAGATGTCTGCATATCAAGCTGTAGATCAGCTCATCAGATTTCAAAAGGTATGCTTAACAGTTGTTTAAAATATATATTCCATCATCTCAATCTTGTGCACAGTTTGAGGTGATCTTATCTATTGTCAGAGGTTAGTCACCAAAACAATTCTGTTGAATGTGTTTTTTTTGTAGGTTGGAACCAGTGTGCAGCAGCATCTTGACAACATCACCCAAAGCAGTCAGCCCTACCTTCTCGCCCAGGGATCCACACAGAGCAGCATTCACTCCTACTTCATTGTGGTTGACAAGCATGCTCTTCCATGCAAGGCAACAGGTTCAGTAGGAGCTTTTGACGAAGTCTTTAAAGCCCATTACGTATTTGGTACGTCATACAGTTCTTCCTTGAGCAGCTTTTTCACTTTTGTGCAACCATCTATAACATCGACATGGGGGAAACAAAGGAGACTCCTAGAGTTGCTGAGTTGCGAGCAAGAATGGTGCGTTAGTTGAGATAAAACTATGAAGTGTTTTCTTTGCAAAAGTGACCATGGAAGTCCAAACAACCTTGTTAAGCACCTTAAGATAATTCATGGGCTATGTACAGGCAGGACTCTTTTTCTGAAATGTGGTCAAGAAGGATGCTCACGTTCTTTTGGTAGCTTTTCTGGTTTTAGAAAACATCTTAACAAGTGCCACGGAGAAAGTTTAGTAGATTCTATAGAAGATGATCTTTCAGACCCTCAAAGTACCGTCAACACCAGTAATATTTCTCATGTTGAAGTGTCGACTGAATGTTTAGAGGCTGAGTCAGAGTTATCTTCGCCATACATTGTAAATAGTTGTGCAGCTGTTATTTCTGATCTAAAGGCAGCAGGTGTTGGTCAAAGTACAGTAAATACTGTAGTGATTTCCATGGAAGAGATTGTTCAAGATATTCATCAGCATGCTAAAGAAACAGTGATAAAGCATGTATTTAGTAATGAAAGAGAAACAGAAATGTGCAAGAAAGTTGAGGCGTGTTTTGAGGGGTTAGAGAATCCTTTCACAGTTCTAAATTCGAATACAAGCGATCAAAATTTATGACTGCCAAGTGGGAAATAGTAGAACCAGTTGAATGTGTGATTGGTTCAAGATTTGACACAAGACGAAATAAAAAGACTGGAACATATGATCAGGTAGTAGTTCAAGATAAATTCATGTATATTCCAATTTTATCTACACTGCAGTCAATATTTAAAAGTCAGTATTTTGCAGAAATGTTGCAAAGCTCAGCTACCAGCAACTCTAGACTGAGAGATATTTGTGATGGATCTTTTTTAAAAGTCACCCCCTGTTCTCAACTGAGAAGCAGACAATACAGGTCCAGATGTTCTATGATGATTTTGAGGTCGCCAACCCATTGGGTTCCAAGCGAGGTATTCATAAATTGGGTGGAGTATATTTTACTTTAAGAAACTTCTCTCCAAAATGGAATTCTTTTTTGGCTAACATACACCTGTGCGCCTTATTTCATACTCAAGATGTTAAACGATATGGTTTTAGTGAAATTTTTGCTCCCATTGTTCGAGACATTAAAGTGTTAGAGAGCGATGGTATTGAGATTCCATTATACAGTGGTTATGTACGTGGCACTGTAGTACAGGTAACAGGTGATAATTTGGGTTTGCATAGTTTGTTTGGTCTGGTGGAGTCTTTCAGTGCAAGGTACTGTTGCAGGTTCTGTTTAGCAGTAAAGGAGGACTTTCAAACAGAATTCTCTGAAGATTCTTCCAAAATAGTTTTACGCACCAAAGATATGCATACTGCTCACTGTCAAGAAATGGCTTGTAATCCATCCCTTCCGTATGTTTTTGGTGTGAAAAGGTCATGCATATTAAATTCATTGAGGTATTTTCACACAACTGAGAACTTCTCAGTTGATGTGATGCATGATGTGTTAGAAGGGGGTTGGCTAGTACTGAATTGAAGTTATTATTTCTGTATTTGAATGAAAAACATGTTACATCAGGAGAAATACATTCAAGAATACAAAGTTTTGATTATGGTTTCACAGAGAGAAATAACAGGCCTGTGACTGTTAATTTAAGTGAAGGATCTAATGATCTGGGACTGAATGCAATTCACTCCTGGTGCTTACTTAGGAATGTTCCTCTTATCTTTGGAGATTTGGTAACTTCTACTGACCAACACTGGGGCCTGCTTCTTTTATTATTGCAAAATAATTAACATTATATTCTCGCCCATGTTATCTCAAGGTCTATGTGTATATTTAAAACATTTGATTGTTGATCACCATACACTGTTTAAGAAGTTGTATCCTCAGAAAAAACTTTTACCAAAGCACCATTTTCTTATCCACTATCCCCGCTGCATCCAGAAAATAGGGCCTGTACTTCATAGTTGGTGTATGAGGTATGAAGGCAAACATAATTTTTTCAAAAAACAGCTTAAATCGTTTAAAAATATTACCAAAAAAAAAAAAAAAAAGCATCAGAATCATATGGCATATAGTTGGCGAAGATCAACAACTTTTAGTCGGTTAGATATTGGTCCAGGAAAAATGGTGGCTTTAAATATGGTAAAAGGAGGTTCTGAAATTGCTTTGGCAATGCAAGTGCCCAGTAGCATTCAGGTTATGAAGGTTAATTGGGCTAAACATAATGGGTATGTTTATCGCCCACACTTGGTTATCTGTGGCGAAGTTGACTCTGAAGTGCCCTTGTTTTATCAGATTGAGTCAGTTCTGATAATGTGTGAAAAACTGTTACTACTCACAGTGCCTTTAGTTACAGTAACTTTTCAAGAACATTTCCATGCATATGAGGTGATATGATCAAAGCATGATTTAGTTTTTTTTCATGTCGACAACCTGCACTACCCTAGACCTTTTGACATACAAAGGTCATATGGAGGAAATGACACAGCTCTCCTTGTTGTGCCATATTGCTTTCTCTGGTGAACATTTTTATGATGTTATACTTCTGTCATAGACAAGGCAATGGGTGTACAATGTAAATTCACGGACATTGAAATTATACTTTTTTTTTTCAATAAATGTGGGTGCTCTCATCTTGTATTATTGTGCTTTGTTTTATTTGATAGTATTGATATTTCTATAATTCAGTAACACTACATCATATGATTTAAATAAAAAAATAAAAAACACTGTAGAGAAATGAAAAGTAAATATCATTACACTTTAAAGTGTCATTTTTTGAAGTAAAATTGTAGTTGACTTAACTCTATACAGTGTAATCATATTACTCTCAACAGTGTGATTAAACTACAGTGTTAAATATTTTGACACATTTCATTGTTATTTTTTACACAATATGGAGTAGAATTAACTCTAAAAGTTTTACACTGACCAAAGAGTACATTTTACACTGATTTTGAGTGGGACCAAATGTTATCTGAAACAGAGTTAAATTCAACTCGATAGGAGTTAAATTAACACTTCTGTTTTTACTGTGTAGGCGATATGGCTACAGGCTACAAAATACACAAGATATAAAACATTTGTGAATTCAGACACCACTGATCCTTTCAATCAGGGTTGAATTAGTTTTGAATAATAATTTTAGCAGATGCTCTTATACAGAACAGCTTACAGGAGCAATTAGGGTTAAGCGGCTAGCTCAAGGGCACATTGACAGATTTTTCACCTAGTTGGCTCGGGGATTCAAACTAACCAACTTTAGAGGGTGGCATTTGTCATTTTGGGGTTGTCGACTTGCAGAGGACAATGCAGGTAGTCTATAAACAGATTGTCGGCGGCGACACCATGTCATTTAATTGGCGCTCTATTGTGCAGTTGATTCAAAGGTGACAGGGCGACAAGCAGCAGCGCGATTCCCTATAATTTCCCGGCCCGACGAATTCTCTCTCTCTTTCACACACGCACACACAAAGAAAGAGAGAGAGAGAGAGAGAGCAATCACAGCAGCAAGATTTGTGACCTGTTGCCACAGGAAAAGGGCAACCAGTGAAGAACAAAAACCATTGTAAATAAAACCCATATTTATGTTGATTTATTTTCCCTTTTGTACTTTAACTATTTGCACATCGTTACAACACTGCATATAGACAAATGTATTTTGGAACTTTTGTGAGTGTAATGTTTACTGTTCATTTTTTATTGTCTATTTCCCTTGCTTTGGCAATGTAAACATATGTTTCCCGTGCCAATAAAGACCTGTGAATTGAATTGAGCGAGAGAGCGAGAGTCACCGAACGAAAACAACTTCCCATTGCTCTGATCCGCGAAAAGATATCGATCAGAAACAATGATGAAATAAAACAGACCAATAAACTGTCCATCAATGGTGAGATAAAATAAATAATTTGCAGAGATAACTATTGATCACGTCACTTTGTATTACAGCTACAAGTTGAACGTTTGAGTGAAGTGAAATTCCTTTGAGCCGGACACCGCTGCGTGCATGGGAACTATCCATGGACCTGAAATTACGACCTCAAAAATTAGTCAAAGAGCCCCGCACTGTAGTGCGCAAACATGTTTCTTAAATCGGGATCTAATCACACATCTGTATTCAAACAATTCACTGTGACTACAGAAATCAATTTTAACTGCGGACTCAATCCAAATATCCCCTCTTAAATTCAAATGCGAAGGTCATAGAAAACGCAACTCATTGGGAAACAAAAACGTCCAATTTAAATTGCTTACCCGACCAAATAAACTCGGTATGATATCAGATTGCGTACCTCAGATCTGTGTGCGGAGGATGAGTGTGGGTCCTCTCTCAGTAGTTCTCCCTCCTGTGTGTGTCTTCATCTGCACCCCTCACAGGCAGTAAGAAAAAGTGTTAGAGCGCCGCGGGGTAAACAGACAAGACGGACGCGGCAGAGCCAAGGTGCGCAGCTTAGGCACTCGCTTCTTGGCATGCAGGTGCACTTCCTCCAGAGATTCAGCAGGCGACCTCACTCACTCACTGGCGACGACAGACATATCTGCAGCCCGCACCAGTACGTAGCTATCCTGCTCTGCTCAGACGCTTTGTGCCATCTGATCTCACCACGCTGCGCTGAATGCTGAATGTGGAGGCTACAAGATAGATAGAGCAAGAGAGAGAGCGAGAGAGACATAGAAATAGAGGGAGAGAGAGAGAGAGAGAGAGAGAGAGAGAGAGAGAGAGAGAGAGAGAGAGAGAGAGAGAGAGAGAGAACGTGCGAGAGCACGAACCAAAACAAACTATTTCATCAGGTTACATACCGTCTTGCACTTTTTCTGAGAAAGGTGACGTCAGTATCACCCCCTAAATAAGTTCAGTCACCAATGATAGATGCACGTATGGCTTACTGCATATTTAGAACGTTTTGAGATCATCAATAATGAAATAATACGTTTACCTCTGGATTTCCCTAGATTACCTGAGAGAGATCTTATTGATATACAGTACCAGATACTGTATGTTGTTTAACATATGGCCCAAATGTGCAATTCCTCAAAGTATCCTAAAAATACAACTGCAACATGTCTTCTTATTTAGTGAAAACATGTCACACATTTCTGGTAGAGTGAGCAGAAAGTAACTTCTCACTAGTAAAAAAAGACAAAATAAGCCCCAGCAAAACAGCTGATACAAAGGCATCATAATCACTGTGCCTTTATTCTGTCTGGCACCAAGGCCAGCTCCTGCCCTGAATGAAAGCCAGATGAAGGAGAGATAGAAGGCTTTGGGCTGGATTTAATCCATATAGCAGAAGTATCGCAGAAGATCCGTGTTACAGCTCGGTTTAAATTGAAAGGCAATGCATAGTGATAAGTTGTCTGCTACAGTCACTTTCTCAACAGGGGAGAAAATATTAGTATTCTTGGACCCGTACACACTTAAATTGTGCAAGGAATGTATAACGCATTTGGCACAACCGTTGTGATATGACAGAGAGTTATTCTGTACAAAAATAACAACACAAGCAACACAGACAAAACAGTCCATTGTATCAGAAAAATATCTGTTGTATCACAACCATTGTGTCAAATGCGTTGTAAATAAGTTTTACAATCTGAATGTGTAGGGGGCCCTTGAGTGCTTTACATGAAGCAAACTGTTTACTCATGTATTCAGTATCAGCTTATGTAACCAACAAGGTATATCTCAAGGGTATATCTTATCTAGATTGACTTCCATTAGATTCCAAAAGCATTCTGCATTATTATGGCTTTATGAGCAGGTTCACTTGCTCAGCAACTGGAACATAATAAAAGCCAATGGGGGAGAGAGAGCGAGAGAGGGGGGAGAGAGTGGGAGAAACAACAGACACGTTATGAGGCAAACCGCAGCCCAAAACAAAACAAACAGCAGGACTGTGCTGATTCGTCTGAGGGCTCAGTAGGCTTTGATTGCTGCCAATTTGTCTGTGTGCAGGTTGAGGGTGCTAGACCGCTAAACGCTCCTATCTGGCAGGCCAGAGATAGAGACTTCTGAGGGAGGGGACGTTTGAAGGGTTAATATGACGAGGGCAGACAACCTTTATCCTTTTGCCACTCTGAGGAGACGGAAAAGTTTATTCTGTGACGTTTCTGTCCTTCGGTGAGAAGATACTTAATGTGGCATTTGGATATTGGTGGTTGTTACGTTCTCCCCTCGGGTGTAGTTCGTCTGAGGAGGAGACGTAAATGCCTGTGCACAAGGTAAACTAGATGGATGGGGAAGAAATGTGGGGGGTAATGAACTAAAATAACCAGACAACATCCAGATCTCAAGATTAGCCCTTGGGGGACGTTTAGTAAGGTACTTAAACAAAATATACAACACCCATAAAGAAACAGTAATGAAACAAAACTCAATCAAACAAACCAGGGAAGGTAAGAGAAGGGAATATTTGGGAATGGGGTCCAATTAATGAAAATAAACAAAAGGTCCCTCCTCTTCTACACACCTAAACCTTCCTATCACACTCTAACCCTAACCCACTTTCCTGCCTGTTTACCAAAAAATACAGGAGTGACACCCGCCCGCAGGGGCGGTGTGTTCAATAGGGCGATATGGGCGACGCACTGCCAAACGGGAAAAGGAAGGGATTTTTTTTCTAATCAATTATATCACGGCAACAGTAGTTATCAGTGTTGTAATCTAGACGTCTGATCTGCCACTAAATGTCCAATCAGGCTAAAGTCGTGCTTCAAATGGCCCCCCCCCCCCCCTTTTGGGGCGATTTCAGTCAGGTTGAAAATCGCCCAGAAGTCTCTCATAGACTCCCATGTAAAATCTATTTTTTTCAAATATCAGAGCTTTCAATACAATCTCTATGGGTTTCTGAGGGCTTGCACTTACGCGCTTTCGTCATACGTAACGTAACCATGAACGTAACTAAGAAAAGAGCGGGTAGCAGCGTCAATCAATTCACGTACTACTGGTAAGATTGCTATAGCGTTCAGTGCAACTCGATTGTCTCTTTGAAATAAGTTACTTTTTGTCGGCGAACAAATCAAGATAAATTGGCAACGAAACAATTAGGACCTCCCAGACCAAATTTAATAATTCAACAGGTTTCTACTAAAGGCGGAAAGTCCTACACCCGAGGATTTTCCAAAAATTAGTACGAACGAAAAACCTGGCTAGCAGGCTGCGATGTAGCTAATGCAGTCTTCTGCTACCCCCTGCTTACTCTTTCACCCTGAAGGCGGCACGGCAGACAGCACCGCTTGGACAGCGACTGGTGTGTAACGGACATGCACCATCTTTCAGGAAAGATTAAGAAACATGAGCTGTCAAAGACCCACATGGATAGCTGTTTGAGATTGTCTGCTTTGGGGAGTGAACATTGCCACTCAACTGGATGAGGGATACAGGCTAGCTGTCCGCCGCCACAACGATGAGGTTAGTGTTGATAATCACAAGTTTACTGGAGAACTGAGACCAAGTAGAGACTTTGGACAGGGTGGATATGGTATAATAAAGGCAGTTTATTCAGAGGTAAAGATATCTGGAATCGCGTGCACGGACCCGTTCGTTATCTGAAGACAATGTTTCATTGTGTGCAGACATTTTATGCAATAAATGAAGTAGGTTGAATCTAGTAGTTCTGATCTTCTGATTGGTCCTGATGAGTTGGGCGAGGTCACCTCCAGGCTAGTGTCACTGTTGCATTGGCTCTGAGTCGGGTTCTCTGTCTTCAAATGTTCAGCCTAAGAGAGGGGATTTTTGTGTGTGTGTGTGTGTGTGTGTTTAACAGTGATGATGTGTGTGTGTGTGTGTGTGTGTGTGTGTTTAACAGTGATGATGTGTGTGTGTGTGTTTGTGTGTGTGTGTGTGTGTGTCCTCAGAGCAAGAACTCGTGAGTTGGAAGAACTGAGAGGCCTATGGCGTGGGTGTTGTCCTTGGCCACCTGCTGACAAGGCTGACAAGATAGGACCCTTTTGTCCATTGTTATTGGATAGGAACAGAACTTATAACCAGCTCCTGACCTAAATAGATCTTAGCACAACATTTTACTCAACATATCATATTCCATATTCACTATAACAAATATATTTACTACGACATTAGCAAGAACCGCCACATCCTCAGCCGGCTAATCCAGTGTGTGAAGTTTTGCGGAGTGTTTGAGTTAGCTTTGCGAGGCAAAGATGAAACTGAGGGCTCCACCAACCCTGGTAAGCCAACACTTTTGAGATCAGTCAATAAATGCTTCTGGTATTGACTTATATGCTGCCCCTGTCTTCATGTTGTTGCTGGACATATCTTTTTTAAAATGTGTGTAGGTCACCTAAATCATCAGAAAAATTGCCCCCCCTGAGAATTTTTTCAGGAGCCGCCACTGGGCTAACCTAGTGTGTAAAACAATGGGTTATCTACATGAGAATGTACACCCATGGGCAGATCTACCTTTCCCTTCTCCAGGACCTAGGTAGGTTGGAGTACATCAGGAGGACAGGCTGGAACACAAACAAAGATAAATGAACACAACCAATAGCCAAACAACAAGTGCCCTCTCCCCCCCTCTTCGAGCTCACACGGCAAACAGGTATACTCTCGTCATATCAGCTACAGCTGCCAGGACTCCGGACCGAAGCCACGCCCACCATCATCAGCCGCAACTCAGCACACCTGTAATGCCCAGAACACACAAACACACTACAAAGGAAAATGGGGAGAAAGAAAAACACGAAAGAACAGGAGAAGTACACAATTGTGCTTTTACAGTGTCAAAAGCAGATTGACACTCAGCAGTCCACTCAAAGGACACTGAAGGACTGAGTAACCTAGTCATTGGGGCTACAACAGTTGAGAAATGTATGATAATAACCCGTCATGCCTAAGAATCTGCGTAACTCCCGTCTAGTGGCAGGGGCAGGAAACTGGGTGATAGCGTCCACTTTAGCTGTTACGGTACGCACCTGACCCCGACCCACCTCTTTACCCAAATAGGTAACAGTAGCCTTTCCAAACTCACATTTGGCTAGGTTAAGGGTCAAAGGAGCGCTGGCCAAGCGTGCAAACACAGCCCTCAATGTGCTCATGTGATCAAGCCAGGTAGTCGAATGAACAACCAGGTCATCAAGATATGCGGTACAATCAGGAACATCAGCCAATACAATATTTACCAAACGTTGAAACGTGGCCGGGGCATTCCTCATTCCAAAAGCCATTACCGTGTACTGTCAGAAACTGTCAGGGGTTACAAAAGCAGACACCTCCTTTGAAGGCACCTGCCAATAACCTTTTAACAAGTCAAGCTTAGTAACATACGCAGCCGATCCAATAGTGTCTATACAGTCGTACATGCGAGGTAAAGGGAATGAGTCAGGTATAGTAACATTATTCACTTTTCTAGTCAGTGCAAAACCTTTGAGTCCCGTCAGGCTTTGGAATCAGCAGACAGGAGGAACTCCAAGGACTGCCACTGGGGATTGCCATCTCATTTTCCACTAAATAAGTTACCTCTTTCTTCATCACTCCCCTCTTGGTTGAATTCACACGATAAGGGTGCTGTTTGATTGGAGCAGCATCACCTACATTTATATCATGTTTCAACACATTTGTACGACTGGGAACATCCTTAAAGAGACTCGGAAAATCAGTGATTAGTAATTCAATATCAGCCCTCTGCTGATCATTTAAGTTTAACAAATGGGTTGGGAGAGACGCTACCATCTCCGAATTACACAAACGAGCACACTGCTCAGGAGTATTCCGAATCACCAAACCGTCCTCATCATTTATGCTGACTCCTGGGTGAGTAACCATGCTCACAGAAGCAAAAGAGGATACAACAGGATTTTCACTGGTAATGGGAGATTCGATACCACCTCTAACATGATAGGCTTTAATCATGTTAATGTGACATACCCGAAATGGGCGTCTACGGTCTGGCGTTTTGATAACATAATCAGTATCACTGAGTTTTCGCTCCACCACATATGGGCCAGAGAAACTGGAAGAGAGACACGAGCCGGGTACCCGCAACAACACCAAGACTTGGTCACCTGGTTGAAAAGAACGAGACACAGTGTTTACATCAAAATGACGTTTCATTTTATTTTGTGTGGAAGACAGAATTTCTCTGGCTACAGCACATGCGTCATGCAACCGCTCCCGGACTTGACTAACATAGTCTAGTACATTAATAGAGGACCCAACTGAATCATCAGCCATAATTTGTTCTTTCAGTACCTTTAGAGGCCCTCTCACTGTGTGACCAGAGATTAGCTCAGCTGGGCTAAACCCAAGAGACTCTTATACGGTCTCCCGAATAGAAAACAGAACGTACGGCACCCCCTCATCCCAATCTTTTTCTGTGTCCATACAGTATTTACGCAACATGGCTTTTAGCGTCTGATGCCAACGTTCCAGCGCACCCTGACTCTCCGGGTGGTAAGCGCTAGACATCTGATGGGACACTGACAAGGACTTCAACACACTTACAAACAATCTCGATGTAAAATTAGTGCCTTGATCCATCTGTACGATTTTTGGAAATCCAAAGGTAGAGAAATACTTAATCAGCGCCTTCACAATTGCCTTACTTGTGATTTTACGCATAGGAATCGCCTCTGGGTACCTTGTAGCAGTGCACATTATTGTTAACAAGAATTGATTACCCGACTTAGTCCTGGGTAATGGACCAACACAATCAATTATTACTTTCTCAAATGGCTCTCCCATGACCGGAATCGGGTAGAGAGGAGCCAGGGAAATTACCTGGTTAGGCTTCCCCACCACTTGGCACGTACTACATGTACGGCAATAGCGAGCCACATCCCGTTTCATTCCCCGCCAGAAGAAATGATGGAGGATTTGATCGTATGTTTTAGTCACCCCTAGATGACCAGACCAAGGAATATCATGAGCTAGGGACAACACCTTCGTCTGAAACGTGGCAGGAACTACAATCTGGAAAACGGAACTCCAATCATTTTCTAGGTCAGCCCGGGGAGTCCATTTTCTCATCAAAAGCCCGTTCTCGAGGAAATACATCACACCTTTCCTTTTTGCCTCACTCAAAGGTAATATGGAGGAAAAACATTTGGCCAAACCCACATCCTCTTTCTGGGCAGCTATTAGCTTCTCCCGCGTAACTGGCAACCTTAAACAGTCCACCGAGGAAGCCATTGTCTTGTCTTTATTTCCATCATCATGATCAGAACTCACTGGGAACACAAGAGTAGAACATTGGGTATCTTCCCCCTTCAACATAGGTGCAAGCACAGAGTCAGCTAAGTCTACCATGGTACCTAAGCGACACGACTGCGCACGCGTAATGGCACACGCTGGAAATGCTTCGGGAAACGTAGTGGCCAAAACATCAGCACTTGACTGAGCATCAGGCTTGTCCAGCACTTCTAACACAGGCACCACTTTGCCTCCTGCTAGATCGTTACCCATGATTAGAGCAACCCCATTTACGGGAAGCTCGGACTGTACACCGATTCTGAAACATCCACTCACTAGATCAGAAGTCAAATGGACAGTATGTAACGGAACAGGCACACAACCCATTTCGATCCCCCTTAATAATACACTAGAGCCACAATAAGACTCCTCTGACCAGGGCAGAACACTTGAGAGAATTACAGACTGAGCCGCACCAGTATCTCTCAATATCAAAACTGGCTTTTGTTCTCCAGAATCACCTGTCAGTGAAACAAAGCCTTTAAATATGAACGGGTCGTATGTGGGATCGGGACGACTTAGTACAACCCCAGGACTCTCCTTTACAGAGCTCTTAGAGTTTACCTTAATCAAACCCACACTTTATGGGGTTTAGGGGTTGAGGGTGGTGACTTGCGTTTTAGAGACATACATCCCGAAATTACATGTCCGACTTTATGACAGTAAAAACAGGGGCGTTCCTCCTTTTGATTCAGCCGTGTACTTCCTGAGTAACAGGAGAAGATACTACCGGTCTATTCTCACTACGGGGTGTGGGAAACACCGTTTTATGCTTGCTTTTCAGCAAGAATACTTTTGAAGTCTGTGAGGCAAAGCGGGATTCCTCATGGATAGCAATAGTGATATACAGTACAATGATACAGTAAAGCGTCCAACATGTAGAATCTACATTTGAAGTCTGGGAGGCTACAGAAAGCAAAACGACACAAATGAAGCTGATGGCATTTTCATAGCTTTATTCATACACAGTCTCCTTCATACCCCAGTTAGCAAAGGGACATGGGAGAACTTGGCAAACAAAAGCAAGGAGAGTGACATGAAAATAAAGCATACAAAACATCCCTGTGTTGTGGTCCCATGATCATCATGGTGATTAAAATAATGACTGCAAGTGATTGTAGTATATCCTAAAAGTACATATTGTATGGAGGTTTTGTGTCGCTAGTAGTCCAAACACCGCCCACTCACTAGACATAGATTCTCAATGTGAGACGTCATTCACAGGGCTAACTATAGTTGGCCTATTTTTCCCACTATTATCTGATAAGTGCTATATTCTCCATGTAGAAACCTCCACAGCTTTGAAGTAAGATATAATATCTGTTCTCTAGATGGACAGAAAATATCCTGACTCAGCTTCAATGAAATACTTCTCAGTTTGTCTCATCAGCAATGTTGTGTAAACGTATGGTTCCCCTTATTTCTAACAGGTCCATTTGGTCCAGATGGGAGACTTTAATACTCCAATTTATTCAAAGTTACATGTTAACATAATTTCAGTAGTCATCCCCATTGAACAGCTACATTTCAAGGACATGCTACAAATACCTTTGTCTAACAGAAACGGATTAAATGCAAGAAATTTGGCAATAGGCTGAAACGCCAAAACAACTGTGTCTCTGTGGTCAGGGTGTATTAAACAATAAACCAACGTTTCTTTATTCTTTGGCTGTTCAGTTGTGTCTAATTGAACTTCCTGTGCTTGCTCTGTGTTGATCTCTCATTATGTACACTACCGTTCAAAAGTTTGGGGTGACTTAGACATTTCCTTGTTGTTTTGTCCATTAAAATAACATAGAATTGATCAGAAATACAGTGTAGACATTGTTAATGTTGTAAATGGCTATTGCAGCTGGAAACGGCTGGTTTTTAATGGAATATCTACATAGGCGTACAGAGGCCCATTATCAGCAACCATCAGTCCTGTGTTCCAATGGCACGTTGTGTTTGCTAATCCAAGTGTATCATTTTAAAAGGCTAATTGATCATTAGAAAACCCTTTTGCAATTATGTTAGCACAGCTGAAAACTGTTGTACTGATTAAATAAGCAGTCTGAGATATGGCTTTTTCTTTGCAACTCTGCCTAGAAGGTCAGCATCCCGGAGTCGCCTCTTCACTGTTGACGTTGAGACTGGTGTTTTGCGGGTACTATTTAATGAAGCTGCCAGTTGAGGACCTGTGAGGCGTCTGTTTCTTAAACTAGACACTCTAATGTATTTGTCCTCTTGCTCAGTTGTGCACCGGGGCCTCCCACTCCTCTTTCTATTCTGGTTAGAGCCCGTTTGCGCTGTTCTGTTAAGGGAGTAGTACACAGCGTTGTACGAGATCTTCAGTTTCTTGGCAATTTCTCGCATGGAATAGCCTTCATTTCTCAGAACAAGAATAGACTGACGGGTTTCAGAAGAAAGTTATTTGTTTCTGGCCATTTTCAGCCTGCAATCGAACCCACAATTGCTGATGCTCCAGATACTCAACTAGTCTCAAGAAGGCCAGTTTTATTGCTTATTTAATCAGCACAACAGTTTTCAGCTGTGCTAACATAATTGCAAAAGGGTTTTCTAATGATCAATTAGCCTTTTAAAATGATAAACTTGGATTAGCAAACACAACGTGCTTTTGGAACACAGGACTGATGGTTGCTGATAATGGGCCTCTGTACGCCTATGTAGATATTCCATTAAAAATCAGCAGTTTCCAGCTACAATAGCCATTTACAACATTAACAATGTCTACACTGTATTTATGATCAATTTGATGTTATTTTAATGGACAAAAAATTTGCTTTTCTTTCGAAAAACAAGGACATTTCTAAGTGACCCCAAACTTTTGAACGGTAGTGTAGGTTCTCAGTTTGGCACAGGTGAAAACTTCTACATAACCACAACCAAAACAGAAGAGACAGAAAATTCCAATTGTTATGTGCATGGCTTAAATGTGAGTTCTGACTGAACTTGGAACTTGGTTGAGTCAGGAGACTGAACACTAATAAACCAATGGAGAAGAGGAGAACAGAAAGAGGCGAGAAGTGTACAGGGAGGGACAAGCAGGACAGGCGTGTGTCTCACTGTGATGGTTGGTGACACATTAACTTCATACTGTATACCTGGGGACCTGTGTTAACATGCATCATGCCTTCTCTCATGCTTAGATCTTACCCTCACATGCACACAGTTAAAGCCAGAAAACACGCTTCTGCCTCTAATAGAAGAGAAACCAAGGCTAGGAGTAGGAGTAGGAGTGCATTCAACCAGGGACCACGCACCACAGTCACACATACTGTACATACTACATACCCTCTATGCAACATTAAAGGTAGAGTCAGCAATATGACGTAGATGCACAAAGTAAACGGCATAGTGGGTCAATCTCTGCAACACACTGAGAGGCAGTTTTGTTCCCGTGGCTACCACGTTGTAAGAGCGTGAAGCAAACCCATGCACAGATACTGTGTGTGACTTTGTGAGAGCAAAGTCTTGAAACTTGCTCATCGCAATATCTGCGGTGCTGCTCGTGCAACATCATTTCGCTGACTCTACCTTTAAAATAGTGAAAAACAAACTGTGGATAAATAGAGAAAATACATATTACAAGGTTTCGCTGATAACAAAGCTACCAAAGATTCAGCCAAACGTCATCCGTTTTTGGGATAGTCATCTAAACATAGAAATGTTTAACCTGTCTAAGGTAGTAAAAGCACATTCAGTTTGTGGTATAAAATCTGCGAGTAATTTCTCTTTTTGAAAAAGCTCTTTCGATATTTAAAAATGGTCGACAAATAGGGTAAACAACATTCTCTCTGGACAGAAATGTATTGAGCGAAACGTACGGAATATGTTTAATAAGTAAGAATGAAAAATAATTGATCTGAATCTCATTCAACTTTTCAGTGGGGTAGGACTTTCATACAGACAACAATTATATAATCAACAAATATCATAATACTTGGTTTTACAATGATACATTTCAGACGTGTACTGCATCCCCTAGAAAGTCATCTAGAGCTTATTCATAGTCAGGAAATAAGCATGCGACCGAGAACTGAATAGTGCATATGGAAAGAGCATTTTCAGTAGTAAAATCAAAACATTTTCTTCTCATAAACCTCCGTTCTAGATTTCTCCCCCTAAATAGAAGTCCGGAATACCAAGTTACATGTTGTCGCAAACCCCATGCGGAACAGAACCATCTCCTCAATTCAGTCTTGCTCATAGATTCTCCTAAATAACTCTGAGAATATTGGTGCCAGTGCTTTCACCAACAATAAAATTGGACTCCATCTAAAATGTTCATCATT
Organism: Coregonus clupeaformis; assembly: GCF_020615455.1. NCBI lineage: Eukaryota > Metazoa > Chordata > Actinopteri > Salmoniformes > Salmonidae > Coregonus > Coregonus clupeaformis. The sequence continues at coordinate 341,566 of NW_025533600.1, read as the reverse complement.
GTTTCATCAGTCAACTGTTCATACCGACCAAAAAGCTGTTCTTTAACAACATACTAGGTTAGACACAGCTATACTTGGTGGGTTATGTTTTAGTAACATTGTGTAGACGTTTGGTAACGGTTTGTAAACATTTGTTAATGGTTTGGAGTATATTAATAAAACTGCCAGAGAAACACTGTGTTGAGCTTAGTTTAGCGTGCTGACACCATCAGAAGGGTTAACGAGGAAAGACATCATAGTTGACTACAGGAATTTAGTAAGAAACGGATGCTGTAGATAGTATATGTTTATATAGATATGTACTGTAATAAAATGATTTGTTTCACCTCTATTTTGGCACTGGTGTAACAGTAGACAATAGACCTCTCTTCTCTGTAGGTATATAAATATAATCTAGAATGTGGTGTAGCAGACTGTTTAGAAATGGCAGTACAGTACACTAGGTACAGTAGAGGGAGGAAAGGTAAGGACAGGAGAGTAATAACAGGGTACGTTCCATAGCACGTCATCGCATGGAGGAGGGAGGGAATTCTCTCTTTCTATCCATAGCAACAAACTGAGGAATCATGGGATATGTAGTCCCACAGACAACTTCCGGACAAGAAAGGACTGTACTGTAGGGTTTGGCTCTAGGTTCTAGAGCAAGTAGGAGGTTCTGGAACTGGGGAAACAATGGAACACATTCCTGAATGTTAGGGCAGTAGGTTGCAGAGCTAAAGGGTTGCCCATGGTAACAGTGTGCAATTCATCTCAACCCTCACTGTACTGTAGCAGGCCTACTTCTCAAATCAATGTATCCATGATTACTGCGCTCAATCACCAGATATACTCAGACATACTCCCCTGTACACATACCCTTCCTCTCCCCCCTCCCTTACCCCCTCCATCGCATCAGACAAATTCCAATCGAGATCGTTCGTGGACAGCTTGTTTACAGAATGTCGCCGACTCAAGTCCATAGAACACATGAAGATAATATTAGTCTCTTTGACAAAGGGACAATAGGGGATTGGTGGTCAATCTGGAGGGTTGCTGTCCCAGTCCCAGTCCCAGTCCCAGTCCCAGTCCCAGTCCCAGTCCCAGTCCACATGGCTCTCTCACGCTCTCGCTTTCTCTCTCTCCCCTCTCTCTCTCTCTCTTCCTCCTCTCCTTGATCTCTCCCCTCCTCATACCACACTGTGAAGGAGGGAAGGGTGGATGAACTGTGGGTTGATGTAGGAGAAACCAGCAAAGTCGCTCTGGTCGATGTTGGCGATGACTAGCTGGTCCGGAGGGGTCAACATGGGTTGGGTGCGTGTGAAGAACTTGTCAAAGTTTTCTGCTCCTTTGCCACCCTGTGTGTGTGAGAGAGAGAGAGGGGGGAGGTAGAGGGAGAGACAGAGACATGGCTGATATTAGGCGGTAAAGGGAAGTACATTAAGTTGCCCACAGCAAGGGGATGTCTAGCTGTCAATTTTTGTGGGTGAATGATCTCATTACGACAGTATACTGTATCTCACAATACCTCCAGAATGATCTCATTACAACAGTATACTGTACCTCACGATACCTCCACAATGATCTCATTACAACAGTATACTGTACCTCACAATACCTCCAGAATGATCTCATTACGACAGTATACTGTACCTCACGATACGTCCACAATGATCTCATTACAACAGTATACTGTACCTCACAATACCTCCAGAATGATCTCATTACGACAGTATACTGTACCTCACAATACCTCCAGAATGATCTTAGGCTGGAGAACGAGAGAGGGTTAGGGGTTAAGGGTTAAGGCTAGGGGTTAAGGTTAGGCTGGAGGACGAGAGAGGGTTAGGGGTTAGGCTGGAGAACGAGAGAAGGTTAAGGGTTAGACTGGAGAACGAGAGAGGGTTAGGGGTTAAGGGATCATTCTGGAGGTACCTCACGATACCTCCAGAATGATCTCATTACGACAGTATACTGTACCTCACGATACCTCCACAATGATCTCATTACAACAGTATACTGTACCTCACAATACCTCCACAATGATCTCATTACGACAGTATACTGTACCTCACAATACCTCCAGAATGATCTCATTACGACAGTATACTGTACCTCACAATACCTCCAGAATAAATGGAGACCAGAATTAGCTCTGTTTGTATGTGAACCCACACTGATACATCCGCCATGTAGCCATGTGGTTGATGTGGTGTGAGGGCTAGGATGCTTTTAGAGCTATTTTTAAACCTATGTATTCTTAAACCTCTGTAGGAGGGTTCGGTCGCAAAGCCCCCACGCCTGGCAAGTGTGTTTGTAGGAAAAGGAGGGGGCAGCGATGGAGAGAGGTTGGATGGAGGGAGAGAGGGGTGGTGGGGGTTGGGTCACAAAGCCCCCACGCCTGGTTGCGAGTGTGTGTTTAGCAATAGGAGGGGTGGCAAAGGAGGGATGGTGGGATGGAGGGAGGGTTGGAGGAGGGTAGATGGTGGCTGCAGCTGTACTCTAGCAGTCTTTTAACCTCCCACACTGACACATGGCTGCAGGCTATCATAACCCACACAGGGTAGGAGATGAATCAGAGAGACACACACACACATGCACGAACACACGCACAAACACACGGACGAACACACACACACACACACACTAAGTGATGCCTAGATTTCTACAGTGGCCAATTTAGTTATGGAAACATACTCTCTAAAACTCTTGAAAAATAGTTGTACAACTCTTTAGAAATATGATATAAACCCCACTTATGAGTAAAAGTCCAGCTGAAGTGTGTGGCTTTGATGTTGTGCAACAGAGTGGTGAGTGGTGCTCTCCAGCCTTGCAGCCCTTTCCTGCAGTCAAATGACCAAATCGCCCTCTAGTGGCCTCATGGGTGGAATGTTATAAATATTTTTCAGAAACATGATTTATTTTTAAATGCAGAAAATTCAGTGTTTCTATATCAAACTGTTTTGTTATATTTCAGTCTTCTGTGATGTATAAAGTGTAATATTGGGATTTAAACAAAAATTGAATACATTTCAACTCTATATCTGACATGGTGCAGGTGTCTTCTTATTTTTAAGACCATAGCCATGTGTGTGAGGTGTATACTTTTGTTTCAAAGTAGATTTATTTAAGACTACCAAGAAACATTCTATGTGACCCTGATTTAGCCCACTGCAGTAAAAGGTTAAAGTGTCAATCTGTGTTTGCTACATCCATTTCATGATATATACCCATTGATTCTTGAATATAACTTATAAAATCCTCATGAGCTTAGTTAAATGTGTTTACTCCATAAGAACCCAAAATATAAGCTTGTTTTACTCCTTTGTTAGTAAACAAAGTAATCGTAAACAAAAACTGTATCACCTCAAAACATGGTTAAAACTGTAATTTTGATATCACGGATGGTCAGCCTTTTTATCCATAGCTCTGTCTATGAATTTGACAGTGGATACATTTCTCCAGCCCCATCACTTACTGTAGCTATCAGTGGCGGGGAGGCGTTTTGTTATTGTTTAAACTGAAGATTTCCCCTTTAAAGAGACTTGTTATGACAGCAGTCTGTGCATGTGGATAAAATGGACTCTTTCATCTGATCATAGACTTCCAATAACTTCTGGAATGACACTACTAGCTGGGTAACTCATGCACGCACACACACACACACACACACACACACACACACACACACACACATACACACACACACACACCGTTTTAGGCTTGAATGGCGGTTGGATCTCTCTGTTGGCGAGGCGGTCCCAGTCGATGCGTCTGAAGAAGGCCTGCTCCCGGATGTCCCTCTCGCCCTCCGGACCACAGCCGAGACGCTTTGATGGGTGCTTAGTCATGAACTGGCGGGAGGGGGAAGTAAAGTGATGGGGGGGAGAGGGGAGTGCGGGAGAGAGAGAGGGGAGATTAGGGATTAGAGGGTGAGTGAGGGAGATGGGGGAGAGGGAGAGAGAGAGAGGGAGAGAGAGAGAGAGAAAGAGAGAGTGAGAGAGAAAGAAAGAGAGAGAGAGAAGCCCATAACTGAGCATTAACCCATTATAGAAGTTATAATTGTATAGCCTTGACAACAGCAATTCTTTATTTCTGGTGGTCTATAGTGTAGCTTCCCTTCAACTCTTAAAGCCACTCCATGTTTCCCTTTCCAATAGCTTTCCTTAATAACCTTATTTTTGATCCATATTTTCATTATTCAGAATCCAGCCTAGAAATAGAAAGGGGAGGAAATTGCAAAATATGGTTTTCAATAATATGTATTTAGCTCCTATTTTATTCAACCCCAAATCGTATCATTTAATAATGATTTAATAGATCATATAGATCTAAAGGTGGCGGAGAGAAGGGTTGAGGAAACACGCCTCTGTTGTCACGACTACAATAGCATCAGATGATGAATTACTGTATATGTTCAGGAGCAGGTAGAGCGGATGACATCATCCCTAAGTAACTGAACCGAAAACGTTATTAAAAGACTTGATCTTCCCACCAGAACATCTAAATTGAATCTCTTCTGTGTGTAAATTGCTGCAGAAGTCTAATTTCCATGGTATATAAGCATGGCCACCCACAGAAAGAAGAAGAAGACTGTGTGATTGTGATACCAAGTAGACCAGGGATGGTCAACTGGTTACCCGGTTTTGTAGGAACTTATAATAATAATATGCCATTTAGCAGACGCTTTTATCCAAAGCGACTTACAGTCATGTGCGCATACATTTTTACGTATGGGTGGTCCCGGGGATCGAACCCACTACCCTGGCGTTACAAGCGCCATGCTCTACCAATTGAGCTACATAGGACCACAACTGAACTTAGTCAGGATCTTAACTTACTGTTGAGAGTTAGAATAGTAGAATACACAAGGTGCAATTTTGAAATTTGGTTGTGCATCAGCAGTTTTTTTCTTGTTATGTCAGTTACTGACAGTCACTCAATTAGCCCATGTCAGCAACTTTTTTTGGATTGGTAAGTTAGTCTAGCCAGCTATCTAAACGTGTAGTAATCATGGTCGAATTACTGACCGGGGGTCCTTAATTGATTTTTGTTACTGAAAACATTTCTCATCACCCTATGGCAAAATGTGTTAAAACTGCACATTTTTTCTCTCCACCCCCTGGCAATTTTGGTTGAATTGCATGAAATTAGTTATTATATTATATTAATTGCTAAATCTTCTCTCCGCCCCATGGGAAAATGTGTAGAAATGCAGCAAACTTGCTTTAAAACTGCAACATTTTCTCAACGCTCCATGGCAAAACTTTGTTGGGGGTGCCAACAAAATTTCACTTAGGGCCCCAAAAGGCTAGGGTCGACTCTGACTGCATGTGTGGTTATGGATGTGGTTATTCAGATCCGTGAACTCATGATGAGTTCAGATTTTTTGAGGCCCCCACCCCTATCAAAGTTGCCCATCCCTGAAGTAGACCCCTAGAGAGAATCAGATGCTCACTAGATTAGAACAGGACTCTGTTTTGAATAATTCAGAAATGTATATTTTCTTCAACTCAATGGAATATAGTCATATGATAAGCATCTTTGTGTCTGTTAAGGAATAAAACAAATTCTTGAAAGTTCTATCCATCTTGTCGATTTAATGTTTAATTAAAAGCCTACTCGACAACACCCAACCCTTGTACATCATTCTGTTTTTGAGTCGGAGCATGCCATCTAGTTCAAAATCATATTGGCACGGTTGTGTGGTGTCTCCACAATGGTGTTAATATTTTGGTGCAGACAAACTCAACATAAATATCTGTTGCATCACAAGCTTTGTGTGAAATGCTTTGTAGATCAGTTGAGCAACCTATGTATAGGGTCATCGATGAGTTACTGTAGGAGAGATAGAAACCCATATCTCCCAGTGAGTTACTGTAGTAGAGATAGAAACCCAGATCTCCCAGTGTGTTACTGTAGGAGAGATATAACCCCATATCTCCCAGTGAGTTACTGTAGTAGAGATAGAAACCCAGATCTCCCAGTGTGTTACTGTAGGAGAGATATAACCCCATATCTCCCAGTGAGTTACTGTAGTAGAGATAGAAACCCAGATCTCCCAGTGTGTTACTGTAGGAGAGATATAACCCCATATCTCCCAGTGTGTTACTGTAGCAGAGATACAACCCCATATCTCCCAGTGAGTTACTGTAGGAGAGATAGAAACCCAGATCTCCCAGTGTGTTACTGTAGGAGAGATAGAAACCCAGATCTCCCAGTGTGTTACTGTAGGAGAGATATAACCCCATATCTCCCAGTGAGTTACTGTAGTAGAGATAGAAACCCAGATCTCCCAGTGTGTTACTGTAGGAGAGATATAACCCCATATCTCCCAGTGTGTTACTGTAGCAGAGATACAACCCCATATCTCCCAGTGAGTTACTGTAGGAGAGATAGAAACCCAGATCTCCCAGTGTGTTACTGTAGGAGAGATAGAAACCCAGATCTCCCAGTGTGTTACTGTAGGAGAGATATAACCCCATATCTCCCAGTGAGTTACTGTAGTAGAGATAGAAACCCAGATCTCCCAGTGTGTTACTGTAGGAGAGATACAACCCCATATCTCCCAGTGTGTTTCTGTAGTAGAGATACAACCCCATATCTCCCAGTGAGTTACTGTAGGAGAGATATAACCCCATATCTCCCAATGAGTTACTGTAGGAGGGATACAACCCCATATCTCCCAGTGTGTTACTGTAGGAGAGATACAACCCCATATCTCCCAGTGAGTTACTGTAGGAGAGATACAACCCCATATCTCCCAGTGTGTTACTGTAGGAGAGATACAACCCCATATCTCACAGTGTGTTACTGTAGAACGGATACAACCCCATATCTCCCAGTGTGTTACTGTAGGAGGGATACAACCCCATATGTCCCAGTGCGTTACTGTAGGAGAGATACAACCCCATATCTCCCAGTGTGTTACTGTAGGAGAGATACAACCCCATATCTCTAAGTGAGTTACTGTAGGAGAGATACAACCCCATATCTTCCAGTGTGTTACTGTAGGAGAGATACAACCCCATATATCCCAGTGTGTTACTGTAGGAGGGATACAACCCCATATCTCCCAGTGTGTTACTGTAGGAGGGATACAACCTCATATCTCCCAGTGAGTTACTGTAGGAGGGATACAACCCCATATCTCCCAGTGAGTTACTGTAGGAGAGATACAACCCCATATCTCCCAGTGAGTTACTGTAGGAGAGATACAACCCCATATCTCCCAGTGTGTTACTGTAGGAGGGATACAACCCCATATCTCCCAATGAGTTACTGTAGGAGAGATACAACCCCATATCTCCCAGTGAGTTACTGTAGGAGAGATACAATCCCATATCTCCCAGTGAGTTACTGTAGGAGAGCTACAACCCCATATCTCCCAGTGAGTTACTGTAGGAGAGATACAACCCCATATCTCCCAGTGAGTTACTGTAGGATAGATACAACCCCATATCTCCCAGTGAGTTACTGTAGGATAGATACAACCCCATATCTCCCAGTGTGTTACTGTAGTAGAGATACAACCCCATATCTCCCAGTGAGTTACTGTAGGAGAGATACAACCCCATATCTCCCAGTGTGTTACTGTAGGAGAGATACAACCCCATATCTCCCAGTGTGTTACTGTAGGAGAGATACAACCCCATATCTCCCAGTGTGTTACTGTAGGAGAGATACAACCCCATATCTCCCAGTGTGTTACTGTAGAAGAGATACAAACCCATATCTCCCAGTGAGTTACTGTAGGAGAGATACAACCCCATATCTCCCAGTGTGTTACTGTAGGAGGGATACAACCCCATATCTCCCAGTGTGTTACTGTAGGAGAGATACAACCCCATATCTCCCAGTGTGTTACTGTAGGAGAGATACAACCCCATATCTCTAAATGAGTTACTGTAGGAGAGATACAACCCCATATCTCCCAGTGTGTTACTGTAGGAGAGATACAACCCCATATATCCCAGTGTGTTACTGTAGGAGGGATACAACCCCATATCTCCCAGTGTGTTACTGTAGGAGGGATACAACCCCATATCTCCCAGTGAGTTATTGTAGGAGAGATACAACTCCATATCTCCCAGTGAGTTACTGTAGGAGAGATACAATCCCATATCTCCCAGTGAGTTACTGTAGGAGAGATACAACCCCATATCTCCCAGTGAGTTACTGTAGGAGAGATACAACCCCATATCTCTCAGTGAGTTACTGTAGGAGAGATAGAAACCCATATCTCCCAGTGTGTTACTGTAGGAGAGATACAACCCCATATCTCCCAGTGTGTTACTGTAGGAGGGATACAACCCCATATCTCCCAGTGTGTTACTGTAGGAGGGAAACAACCCCATATCTCCAAGTGAGTTACTGTAGGATAGATACAACCCCATATCTCCCAGTGTGTTACTGTAGGAGAGCTACAACCCCATATCTCCCAGTGTGTTACTGTAGGAGAGATACAACCCCATATCTCCCAGTGTGTTACTGTAGGAGAGATACAACCCCATATCTCTAAGTGAGTTACTGTAGGAGAGATACAACCCCATATCTCCCAGTGAGTTACTGTAGGAGAGATACAACCCCATATCTCCCAGTGTGTTACTGTAGGAGAGATACAACCCCATATCTCTAAGTGAGTTACTGTAGGAGAGATACAACCCCATATCTCCCAGTGAGTTACTGTAGGAGAGATACAACCCCATATCTCCCAGTGAGTTACTGTAGGAGAGATACAACCCCATATCTCCCAGTGTGTTACTGTAGGAGAGATACAACCCCATATCTCCCAGTGTGTTACTGTAGGAGAGATACAAACCCATATCTCCCAGTGAGTTACTGTAGGAGAGCTACTTACTCCCTTGCAGATGACGACGGCCTCTTTAGACATGGACTTGGGGTAGGACACGTTGTGCTCCATGATGGACTGGAACAACTCATCTTCATCCTCTCCATCGAAGGGCGGCTTCAGGGAAACAACACACACAAGGTATTCACTGATACAGTTGACAACCAAAATGTTCATACAAGTGAGGGTCCACATTTTACTGCAATTTGCTTACTGAAGGTCCACATTTGTAGCAACATGGTTATAGTGGATTAGATATGAAAACAAGTTTACTGTACATACTTATGGTATCCTTAAAGTATATCTTGAAAAAGGACACATAGCCAAAGAAACGTGACCAACCATGTCTCCTGTCAATCCCCTTGTCTTTGTGATCTTAAACAGTGTGATACCACAGTTTTGTGTGCAGGGTACAAAGAGGGACCGGACTAGCCACCACTCTGAGGTGGAATAAAACAGAGGACAGGAGGGAACTGAGCCCTAAAAACCCAGCAGCCACTCAGAACCAACATATCATTTCTCCTTGTTGTGTGTGTATTTGAGTTCCTTTAATGTTCCTCTGTGTAGTCTTTCACCTGTCATAGAACTCATTGTTGTACAGTGGGTTCATATTGGCAATAGATGCCAGAGATATTTCTCTTCTGATTAATCTGTTTAGATTGTCCCATCAGAATGCAATGAGGTGCTTTGCCCTGTTATTGAGTGCTACTGTGACAACAACGCCAAGGTTGTGGGTTCAATTCCAACAGGAGACATACTGTATGGTATCACACTTGGCAGACTGAGTCTCTGGATGTCAAAAGGTTGCTACAAGTCTCTATGTATGACTATGGGTTACATTTGACATTTTTGTCAATTAGCAGACACTCTTATCCAGGGTTGCTGGGTGGAACTAACAGTACAGTGAATAAATGTTATTATAAACGTCCCCAGACAGAATTGAACCCATGACGCTGGTGTTGCTAGCTCCACAATCTTACCAACTGAGCTACACAGGACTATAATCAGGACCTACATCAATACATGGATGACCTAACCATGTAGGGGAAACTGCAGTGTACATGGGTGAGGTTTACAATTTCACCACTTCGGTTGAGTTGAAGTGCTCAGTTCTCTGTGCTAATTAAGGGCAGACCCGTCGCCAGACCTCAGTGATAAGGGGGGCATATGAAATGCATGGGAGGGCAGGGCACAATTATTATTAGCCTACAGTACGTATATTTAATAATAAATTCCCTCAAGTGGGGGGGGGGCACAAGCATTTTTGGGGGCGGGCCCGGCCCCCTATGGCCCGCCCATAGCGACGGGTGTGATTAAGGGTACTGTCTTGTGTTAGATTTAACGGAGGGAAATTACAGCAAAATGTCAAGATGACCTCCACTGAGCAGACAAGAGGCGTATCAAAGCACTACACCATTGCCGTTGCCAGGCAACTGAAGTGGTAACAAAGTGGAGTTTTCAGAAGTGTTCCGTAAGGACTACTGATTATAGCTACTATATACTATATAGCCTCGTTATTGTTCTTTTATTGTGTTACTTATTTTATTTAGTAAATATTTTCTTAACTCTTATTTCTTGAACTGCATTGTTGGTTAAGGGCTCGTAAGTAAGCATTTCACGGTAAGGTCTACACCTGTTGTATTCGGCGCATGTGACAAAAAAAATGGATTTGATTTGATTTGTGTGTGGTTGTGTGTGTAAGTGTGTGTGTATGTGTGTGTGTGTGTGTGTGTGTGTAGTTTGTGAGTGGTAATGACTCTGATTGTGTGTATGTGTGTGCGTGTATATGTGTGGTAATCATCTCATCTTTAATTAACAGAATAATGGGGCCTTAAGAATCCCGTAAGCCATTTGGAGAGACCTTTACAAACTGTCCTGTGAGTGTGCATGCCTGCGTGCGTGTGTGTGCGTGTCCTGAGGTTTAGATGAGTTAAATACACCATATTGTCTGCAAGTGGCATCCACAGGTATTCATAAAGGACACCAATCAAGGACACCAATGTACTGTATGTCTCTGAAGAAAAGGTGTCATAAGAGGTGCAGTATGGTGAACCCCTGCTACAGCCACAGTGTTATGGTGCCAATCATTCCATTCCTTTGGGATTCAGGCGTGAAGATATCCCCATACATATAGGCTAGTAGGATCCATACATATAGGCTAGCAGGATCCACACATATAGGCTAGTAGGATCCATACATATAGGCTAGTAGGATCCATACATATAGGCTAGTAGGATCCATACATATAGGCTAGCAGGATCCATACATATAGAGTAGCAGGACCCATACATATAGGCTAGTAGGATCCATACATATAGGCTAGTAGGATCCACACATATAGGCTAGCAGGATCCACACATATAGGCTAGTAGGATCCATACATATATGCTAGTAGGATCCATACATATAGGCTAGTAGGATCCATACATATAGGCTAGCAGGATCCACACATATAGGCTAGTAGGATCCATACATATAGGCTAGTAGGATCTATACATATAGGCTAGTAGGATCCATACATATAGGCTAGTAGGATCCATACATATAGGCTAGTAGGATCCATACATATAGGCTAGTAGGATCCATACATATAGGCTAGTAGGATCTATACATATAGGCTAGTAGGATCCATACATATAGGCTAGTAGGATCCATACATATAGGCTAGTAGGATCTATACATATAGGCTAGTAGGATCCATACATATAGGCTAGTAGGATCCATACATATAGGCTAGTAGGATCCATACATATAGGCTAGTAGGATCCATACATATAGGCTAGTAGGATCCATACATATAGGCTAGCAGGATCCACACAACAGATGCTGTGGAATATGGACTCAGCATAACATGAGGCCACATTTGATCTATTGAACAATAGACCTCAATCTGACAAATATCCTACTGCACGTACCTGTCCTGCTAGCATCTCATAGAGGAGAACACCATAAGCCCACCAGTCCACTGATTTCCCATAGGGCTGATATGCAATGATCTGTCAGGAGAGAGGAGAGAGGAGAGAAAGGTTTAGAGAGCCACATTACAGTAATAATATACTGCTGGAAGCCCAACACAAACACACCCACTATTCCATTGTGGGAACAGCACGTGGGAACCACTGCAACACATGTGAATTTCATATTTACCCAGGTTTGCTCTGCCTACAATGCCAGTCAAGGACAGTTACTCTGCTCTGAGCTGCGGTAACAGCAGTAGCAGCACATAGCATGGTTCTCTTCAAAACTTCCACGCACCACCCAGCATTATTACAGTGGGCTTTGTACACTGCTCAAAAAAATAAAGGGAACACTTAAACAACACAATGTAACTCCAAGTCAATCACACTTCTGTGAAATCAAACTGTCTACTTAGGAAGCAACACTGATTGACAATACATTTCACATGCTGTTGTGCAAATGGAATAGACAACAGGTGGAAATTATAGGCAATTAGCAAGACACCCCCAATAAAGAAGTGGTTCTGCAGGTGGTGACCACAGACCACTTCTCAGTTCCTATGCTTCCTGGCTGATGTTTTGGTCACTTTTGAATGCTGGCGGTGCTTTCACTCTAGTGGTAGCATGAGACGGAGTCTACAACCCACACAAGTGGCTCAGGTAGTGCAGCTCACCCAGGATGGCACATCAATGCGAGCTGTGGCAAGAAGGTTTGCTGTGTCTGTCAGCGTAGTGTCCAGAGCATGGAGGCGCTACCAGGAGACAGGCCAGTACATCAGGAGACGTGGAGGAGGCCGTAGGAGGGCAACAACCCAGCAGCAGGACCGCTACCTCCGCCTTTGTGCAAGGAGGAGCAGGAGGAGCACTGCCAGAGCCCTGCAAAATGACCTCCAGCAGGCCACAAATGTGCATGTGTCTGCTCAAACGGTCAGAAACAGACTCCATGAGGGTGGTATGAGGGCCTGACGTCCACAGGTGGGGGTTGTGCTTACAGCCCAACACCGTGCAGGACGTTTGGCATTTGCCAGAGAACACCAAGATTGGCAAATTCGCCACTGGCGCCCTGTGCTCTTCACAGATGAAAGCAGGTTCACACTGAGCACATGTGACAGACGTGACAGAGTCTGGAGACGCCCGTGGAGAACGTTCTGCTGCCTGCAACATCCTCCAGCATGACCGGTTTGGCGGTGGGTCAGTCATGGTGTGGGGCGGCATTTCTTTGGGGGGCCGCACAGCCCTCCATGTGCTCGCCAGAGGTAGCCTGACTGCCATTAGGTACCGAGATGAGATCCTCAGACCCCTTGTGAGACCATATGCTGGTGCGGTTGGCCCTGGGTTCCTCCTAATGCAAGACAATGCTAGACCTCATGTGGCTGGAGTGTGTCAGCAGTTCCTGCAAGAGGAAGGCATTGATGCTATGGACTGGCCCGCCCGTTCCCCAGACCTGAATCCAATTGAGCACATCTGGGACATCATGTCTCGCTCCATCCACCAACGCCACGTTGCACCACAGACTGTCCAGGAGTTGGCGGATGCTTTAGTCCAGGTCTGGGAGGAGATCCCTCAGGAGACCATCCGCCACCTCATCAGGAGCATGCCCAGGCGTTGTAGGGAGGTCATACAGGCACGTGGAGGCCACACACACTACTGAGCCTCATTTTGACTTGTTTTAAGGACATTACATAAAAGTTGGATCAGCCTGTAGTGTGGTTTTCCACTTTAATTTTGAGGGTGACTCCAAATCCAGACCTCCATGGGTTGATACATTTGATTTCCATTGATAATTTTTGTGTGATTTTGTTGTCAGCACATTCAACTATGTAAAGAAAATTATATTTAATAAGATTATTTAATTCATTCAGATCTAGGATGTGTTGTTTAAGTGTTCCCTTTATTTTTTTGAGGAGTGTATAGCTGCCATAACAAAGGACTATTTTCCTACCATCCAATTTACCAGCCCACATGTCCACCCACACACATTGTACAGAAATACACAGACGCACATGCGCTCGCACACACACACTCGGATGCATAAACAAGCATGCACACACATGCACACGCATACACACACACACACACACACAGCTAAATTGTAACTGAGCTGTGATGGCCTTTGCCACAGACGTGAAATGAGATTCAATTCTCACATGTAGTGAGGGATAAAACACAACACGTGCAGAAATTAGGAAAGAACATTCTGTTCTTGTGTAAGGTGGTCTGGGGATGAAGCTGCTGCAGCTAGTCATTTGTCAATATCACTGTTTTGTATTTCACTGAATGGGAGGAAGAGAAGAGAAGAGAAGAGAAGAGAAGAGAAGAGAAGAGAAGAGAAGAGAAGAGAAGAGAAGAGAAGAGAAGAGAAGAGAAGAGAAGAGAAGAGAAGAGAAGAGAAGAGAAGAGAAGAGAAGAGAAGAGAAGAGAAGAGAAGAGAAGAGAAGAGAAGAGAAGAGAAGAGAAGAGAAGAGAAGAGAGAGAGGAGAGGAGAGGAGAGAGGAGAGGAGAGGAGAGGAGAGGAGAGGAGAATAATATAAAAAATAAAAGAAAGGAGAGGAGAGGAACGGCATACTGCTATCTCTATGAGGCTATACCCACCTGTCACCCCCTTAAGCAGACAAGACAGGAAGCAGCTCTACCACCTGTCACCCCCTTAAGCAGACAAGACAGGAAGCAGCTCTACCACCTGTCACCCCCTCAAGCAGACAAGACAGGAAGCAAATCTACCACCTGTCACCCCCTCAAGCAGACAAGACAGGAAGCAGTTTTACCGCCAAACACAGGGACATGTCTGAGCATGTGCTGTATGGGCATCCATTCCTCGTCACGGTAACGAGAAGTGACAGGTCTATAATGTCACTCCAGGTCCTTCTCCGAGCCTCAGGCACAGAATTAAATAGAACACTATTTATATTATATTGCATCTCTATGGCCTGAGGAACCACATGGTCCTATTATAGCCGTGTAAGAGGACAGACTACTGAGGGACTTGAGGCTTGAATACACAACATGACCATTATATTCTTCTCTGTTGCCTTTAGATATACTGTAGATTTCAATATAGACAACAACAAACTGTCTGTTTGTATGCTCTGACGATGGTCATAACTGAATGAAAGCTTAGTCAAAACACTGAAATTGCATCTGATTTAAGTGTGCAGATACTTTTTTTACTTGGATATAGACAACAACAAAAGAAAAGTTGTCTGAAAAGCGCTCAGATTCAAAATCCATTCATTAAATAGACACCTCAACCTCAGGTCCACCCACCATGGGAAACCCAGAGATAGAAACAGGGCTATCCCCACCTCCTACCTTTGGGTTGCTACTGTCCCTCATGAGTCACTACAGACAGAGAGGCAGGAGCAGACACATACACACACTCTCTCACACACACACACACACACACACACACACACACAAGGGTCTACTGGCGGACAGACACTTCAGGTTAACTCTCCTCTGCTGTGAGGAGTGTAGGAGGACATCTCCATTAAAGACATTCTCTGGTACTTTTGTATACTTTTTAGCCAGTAGTTCTGAAAGTAGAACTCAAGAGCCAAAAGTGGTCCCCAGAAATTGTGTACTATGTCACATATGTACAGATGTGTGCACCACGTCATTGCTCTCTCTCTTTCTCTCTGCTGTGCCCACTGAGCCGTTGGGCCCACACTGCAACCTAATTGGATAACGCTGTGCAGGCCTCTTGCTAGCTGTCACTCAAATGCGAGGGGCTGAAGCTCATTGGGTAGATGACTAGACGTGGGGGGAAATGTAGGGTAAATGGTGCGACACAGCTTCAAGAAAACAGTTTCTTTCAAACTAGTGATTTCGTGGCTAATTGAGGCAAGACAGTAATTCTGCTCATAGATTATGCATGTATGAACTACAAATTGACACATCCAGTCCAAAGCGGGAGAATAAAAAAATACTTTCTTAGTCGCCAATGTCTTTAACAGTACACAGGTCTGGGAGCTGCTGGCATGTCTTTAACAATACACAGGTCTGGGAGATGCAGGCATTTCTTTAACAGTACACAGGTCTGGGAACTGCTGTCATGTCTTTAACAGTACACAGGTCTGGGAACTTCTGTCATGTCTTTAACAGTACACAGGTCTGGGAACTGCTGTCATGTCTTTAACAGTACACAGGACTGGGAACTGCTGTCATGTCTTTAACAGTACACAGGTCTGGGAACTGCTGTGGGTACATTCAAGTTCTACCACCTCAAGAATACACAAACACCCCACTGGGCAAAAACTGGTTGAATCAAAGTTGTTTCCATGTCATTTCAACAACAAAAATGTGATGACGTTGACTCAATGTGGAAAACTGATTGGATTTGCAAAAAGTAATCAACGTAGGACATTTAGTCTTTTTTCACCCAACTTATAACCTAAATCCAATGACATGGTGAAATGTTTTATTGATTTCACATTAAATTCACGTTAGTTGACAACTCAATGAAAATGAAATCATTACTAGACGTTGAAATGACGCCTGTGCCCAGTGGGACAGACATAGACATAGACACAGACAGACAGACAGACAGACAGACAGACAGACAGACAGACAGACAGACATACAGACCTCTTAGCTTGGAGCTCTAAGTACAGAAAATATGTTGGAAGATCTAGGAGACAGCTCAAAAGTTAAGCACAAAAAATCGTATTTCTAAAATTAGAACATAAATCAAATATTTATTTCATAAGACTTCCCACGCACAGTGTAGTTGATTGGTTAAACAAATCCTTAGGTCTATAACTGGCATTCAAATGCAAATGAGAAACAGTTATTTCCATGGAGGAGTACATAAAGCATATATAGAGAGGATTAACGCACATCAAAACAGGTACAGTTAAAAAGGAGAGTGAATGCCAAATTAGTCTGAGTACAGCCTCTCTGGGATGTCACCGTTCATGACCCCCTTAACTCTGGCCCTCTGCATCCTCACCTCTACCCTTTCATCTCTTCCCTCCTGTCCCCCTCAGTCTCTCCCCCCAGTCTCTCTCCCCAGTCTCTTCCCCTCAGTCTCTCCCCTCAGACTCTCCCCCTCAGTCTCTCCACTCAGATTCTTCCCCTCAGTCTCTCCCCCTCAATCTCTCTCCCCAGTCTCTCCTCCCAGTCTCTCCCCCTCAGTCTCTCCCCCCAGTCTCTCCCCTCAGTCTCTCCCCTCAGACTCTCCCCGCCAGTCTCTCCCACTCAGTCTCTCCCACTCAGTCTCTCCCACAGTCTCTCCCCTCAGACTCTCCCCGCCAGTCTCTCCCACTCAGTCTCTCCCCCTCAGTCTCTCCCCCCAGTCTCTCCCCCCAGTCTCTCCCCCCAGTCTCTCCCACTCAGTCTCTCCCACTCAGTCTCTCCCACTCAGTCTCTCCCACAGTCTCTCCCCTCAGACTCTCCCCGCCAGTCTCTCCCACTCAGTCTCGCACACTCAGTCTCTCCCACTTAGTCTCGACCCCTCAGTCTCTCCCCCTCAGTCTCCCCCCCTGGTCCTCACCTCTGGGGCGATATAGTCGGGGGTACCACAGAAGGTGCGTGTGACCATGCCTTCATACATGTTCTCTTTACACATGCCAAAGTCTGCTATCTTAATGTGGCCCTCAGAGTCCAGCATCACGTTGTCCAGTTTGAGGTCCCTGTGATAGAGAGGGATCAAAGAGAGGGAGAGAGAGAAAGAGCAAGGAGACAGAAACAGAGAGAAAGAGAGAGGGAGACGGAGAGGGGGAGAGGAAGCGAGAGAGGGGGTGAGGTGGAGAGAGAGAGAGAGAGAGAGAGAGTGAGTGAGTGAGTGAGTGAAAGAGAGCGAGAGAGAGAGAGACGTTTGACAGTTTAATTGTATGTCAGCTGTCATTTGATTACGGAGCTGGCGTGTTGTTGACTGAATTATTACTGTGTGGTCTTTCTTTTTGTTGCATTACAACCTGTAATTGAAATGGATTTTATATTTGGATTTCATGTAATGGACATACACAAAATAGTCCAAATTGGTGAAGTGAAATGAAAAAAATAACTTGTTTCAAAAAATTCAAATAAATAAATAACGGAAAAGTGGTGCGTGTATATGTATTCACCCCCTTTGCTATGAAGCCCCTAAATAAGATCTGGTGCAACCAATTACCTTCAGAAGTCACATAATTAGTTAAATAAAGTCCACCTGTGGGCAATTGTCAAGTGTCACATGATCTGTCACATGATCTCAGTATATATACACCTGTTCTGAAAGGTCCCAGAGTCTGCAACACCACTAAGCAAGGGCAACACCAAGCAAGCGGCACCATGAAGACCAAGGAGCTCTCCAAACAGGTCAGGGACAAAGTTGTGGAGAAGTACAGATCAGGGTTGGGTTATAAAAATATATCTGAAACTTTGAACATCCCACGGAGCACCATTAAATCCATTATAAAAAAATTGAAAGAATATGGCACCACAACAAACCTGCCAAGAGAGGGCCGCCCACCAAAACTTACGGACCAGGCAAGGAGGGCATTAATCTGAGGCAACAAAGAGACCAAAGATAACCCTGAAGGAGCTGCAAAGCTCCACAGCGGAGATTGGAGTATCTGTCCATAGGACCACTTTAAGCCATACACTCCACAGAGCTGGGCTTTACGGAAGAGTGGCCAGAAAAAAGCCATTGCTTAAATAGAAAAATAAGCAAAAATGTTTGGTGTTCACCAAAAGGCATGTGGGAGACTCCCCAAACATATGGAAGAAGGTACTCTGGTCAGATGAAACTAAAATTGAGCTTTTGGCCATCAAGGAAAACACTATGTCTGGCGCAAACCCAACACCTCTCATCACCCCGAGAACACCATCCCCACAGTGAAGCATGGTGGTGGCAGCATCATGCTGTGGGGATGTTTTTCATCGGCAGGGACTGGGAAACTGGTCAGAATTGAAGGAATGATGGATGGTGCTAAATACAGGGAAATTCTTGAGGGAAACCTGTTTCAATCTTCCAGAGATTTGAGACTGGGACGGAGGTTCACCTTCCAGTAGGACAATGACCCTAAGCATACTGCTAAAGCAACACTTGAGTGGTTTAAGGGGAAACATTTAAATGTCTTGGAATGGCCTAGTCAAAGCCCAGACCTCAATCCAATTGAGAATCTGTGGTATGACTTAAAGATTGCTGTACACCAGCGGAACCCATCCAGCTGGAGCAGTTTTGTCTTGAAGAATGGGCAAAAATCCCAGTGGCTAGATGTGCCAAGCTTATAGAGACATACCCCAAGATAACATTTGGGGGGGTGTGAATAGTTATGCACGCTCAAGTTTTCTGTTTTTTTGTCTTATTTCTTGTTTGTTTCACCCCAAAAAGTATTTTGCATCATCAAAGTGGTAGGCATGTTGTGTAAATCAAATGATACAAACCCCCAACACATCCATTTTAATTCCAGGTTGTAAGGCAACAAAATAGGAAAAATGCCAAGGGGGGTGAATACTTTCGCAAACCACTGTATTTTGCCTTAGATGATCCTGTTTATCTGTCCTCAACACACATTTGACACACTAAAACACTACAACAGACTGAATCATTCTTTGGCCTCTAATCAGCTGTGCTCCTACAGCAGCCGCCTCCACTTTTCCTTTTACCCTTCCTTCGCTTCTACCTTCCTTTCTAGCATCTGTCTGCTCCTTTGCCTGTTCATTTGCTTTAAATGTCCTTTAGTCCTGTGTTTTATATCACTGTCCTTTAGCCCTGTGTTAATCTACCACTATCTGCTGTTGGAGCGTCAGAACACTAAACGGAGAAATGGAGCGATGGAGGAATGTGCTGAATGGAAATTACTTTTCAGCTGGAGTCCTCACAGAGGACGTGTTGACCTCAGCCTCTCTCGTTCCACTCTTTCTTTCTCTTGTCGTTTTTCTCTTTAAAGGAGTGATTAACTCTTTCCCTGTATCCTACAGTATGCTCCATGTACAGTATCTATGTATATCTCAGCCTTGGCTCTTCCTTTCTCTCTTTCTTGATCTTTCCTGCACTTCTCCTGCTTTTATCTCACTCACTCTACAATGAGGATTTCAGCCTATATTTACACAACCTTCTAAGCTAACCTTTTCAGCATGCAGATATAATGAAGATACAGTTATTATAAACAAGCCACGCAGAGTGACGGCTCATTTCTCAGCTTTCGCAAAAAGCAATTAATCCCCGTGCCACAACAGTTTCTCAAGAGCACTTCAGCTGTCCCTGATGTGTTTTGTTCCCAAGAGTATTTCAGTCTGGGACTAATTTCTACACAACACCTGATAACGAAATCACCCAAACCAGTGTAGAGGTGAATATGGTTACCCCAGGGAGACTTGTGTCCTTCATTCCCACCCACCTGTATACAACACCCTTTCTGTGCAGGAAGAACAGGCCCACAGCGATCTCTGCAGCATAGAACCTGCAATGGCAACAACATGATCACTTAGTAACATGGACAAACATGTAAATATGTGAAAAAGTGTGATGATTGTTCAAAACATGTACACTACCGGTCAAAAGTTTTAGAACACCTACTCATTCAAGGGTTTTTCTTTATTTGTACTATTTTCTACATTGTAGAATAATAGTGAAGACATCAAAACTATGAAATAACACATATGGAATCATGTAGTAACCAAAAAAGTGTTAAACAAATACAAATATATTTTAGATTTTAGATTCTTCAAAGTAGCCTTGATGACAGCTTTGCACACTCTTGGCATTCTCGCAACCAGCTTCACCTGGAATGCTTTTCCAACAGCCTTGAATGAGTTCCCACATATGCTGAGCACTTGTTGGCTGCTTTTCCTTCACTCTGCGGTCCGACTCATCCCAAACCATCTCAATTTGGTTGAGGTCAGGGGATTGTGGAGGCCAGGTCATCTGATGCAGCACTCCATCACTCTCCTTCTTGGGAAAAAATAGCCCTTACACAGCCTGGAGGTGTGTTGGGTCATTGTCCTGTTGAAAAACAAATGATAGTCCAAACCAGATGGGATGGCGTATCCCTGCAGAATTCTGTGGTAGCCATGCTGGTTAAGTGTGCCTTGAATTCTAAATAAATCACAGACAGTGTCACCAGCAAAGCACCCCCACACCATAACACCACCTCCTCCTCCATGCTTTATGGTGGGAAATACACATGCGGAGATCATCCGTTCACCCACACCGCGTCTCACAAAGACACGGCGGTTGGAACCAAAAATCTCCAATTTGGACTCTAGACAAAGGACACATTTCCACCGGTCTAATGTCCCTTCTTCTTATTGGTGTCCTTTAGTAGTGTTTTCTTTGCAGCAATTCGACCATGAAGGCCTGATTCACACAGTCTCCACTGAACAGTTGATGTTGAGATGTGTCTGTTACTTGAACTGTGTGAAGCATTTATTTGGGCTACAATTCCAGAGGCTGGTAACTCTAATGAACTTATCGTCTGCAGCAGAGGTAACTCTGGGTCTTCCATCCTGTGGCGGTCCTCATGAGAGCCAGTTTCATCATAGCGCTTGATGGTTTTTGCGACTGCACTTGAAGAAACTTTCAAAGTTCTTGAAATATTCTGTATTGACTGACCTTCATGTCTTAAAGTAATGATGGACTGTCGTTTCTCTTTGCTTATTTGAGCTGTTCTTGCCATAATATGGACTTGGTCTTTTACCAAATAGGGCTTTCTTCTGTATACCCCCCCATACCTTGTCACAACACAACTGTTTGGCTCAAACACATTAAGAAGGAAATAAATTCCACAAATTAATTTTTAAGAAGGCACGCCTGTTAATTGAAATGCATTCCAGGTGACTACCTCATGAAGCTGGTTGAGAGAATGCTAAGATTGTGCAAAGCTGTCATCAAGGCAAAGGGTGGCTATTTTGAAGAATCTCAAATATGAAATATATTTTGATTTATTTAACACTTATTTGGTTACTACATGATTCCATATGTGTTATTTCATATTTTTGATATCTTCACTATTATTCTACAATGTAGAAAATAGTAAAAATAAAGAAAAACCCTTGAATGAGTAGGTGTTCTAAAACTTTTGACCGGTAGTGTATATGTTACAGAAAGGTATAATACCAGGTTGATAATACATCCATTTACAGAGAGCTGACTTTGAGGATATAGATGCTGTGGACTATTGACTTTAAACCTGTCTTATAGGTGACATAGGTCTATATGTATGGCTGGGGCTATAGCCAGTGACAACAGATTGAGTGCTGTAACTTACACTGCCTGTGGCTCCTTGAACTTGCCCACGCGCTGAATGTGGTACATGAGGTCCCCTCCGTTAATATACTCCATCACAAAGTACAGACGATCCTAGGAGAGAGAGAGAGATGGAGAGAGAGAGAGAGACAGACAGAGAGACGAGACAGAGACAGAGACAGAGAGAGAGAGAGAGAGAGAGAGAGACAGAGACAGAGACAGAGAGAGAGAGAGAGAGAGAGAGAGAGAGAGAGAGAGAGAGAGAGAGAGAGAGAGAGAGAGAGAGAGAGAGAGAGAGAGAGAGAGAGAGACAGAGAGAGAGAGAGAGAGACAGAGAGAGAGAGAGAGAGACAATGTTACAACACATTCACATTTACATTTTAGTCATTTAGCAGACGCTCTTATCCACAGCGACTTACAGTTAGTGAGTGCATAAACACTGTATATACATATAATATGACATTTGAAATGTCTTTATTCTTTTGGAACTTCTGGGTGTAATGTTTACTGTTAATATTTATTGTTTATCTCACTTTTGTTTACTATCTACTTCACTTGCTTTGGCAATGTTAACACATGTTTCCCATGCCAATAAAGCCCTTAAATTGAAATTGAAATTGAATTGAGAGAAAGAGAGAGAGAGAGAGAGAGAGAGATGCCATCAAAAGGAACATAAAATTTGACATACCAATTAGGATCTGGCAAAAAATACTTGAATCAGTTATAGAACCCATTGCCCTTTATGGTTCTGAGGTCTGGGGTCCGCTCACCAACCAAGAATTCACAAAATGGGACAAACACCAAATTGAGACTCTGCATGCAGAATTCTGCAAAAACATCCTCCGTGTACAACGTAAAACACCAAATAATGCATGCAGAGCAGAATTAGGCCAATACCCGCTAATTATCAAAATCCAGAAAAGAGCCGTTAAATTCTATAACCACTTAAAAGGAAGCGATTCCCAAACCTTCCATAACAAAGCCATCACCTACAGAGAGATGAACTTGGAGAAGAGTCCCCTAAGTAAGCTTGTCCTGGGCCTCTGTTCACAAACACAAACAGACCCCACACAGCCCCAGGACAACAACAACAACAACAACAACAACAACAACAACACAATTAGACCCAACCAAATCATGAGAAAACAAAAAGAGAATTACTTGACACATTGGAAAGAACAAACAAAATAACAGAGCAAACTAGAATGCTATTTGGCCCTAAACAGAGAGTACACAGTGGCAGAATACCTGACCACTGTGACTGACCCAAACTTAAGGAAAGCTTTGACTATGTACAGACTCAGTGAGCATAGCCTTGCTATTGAGAAAGGCCGCCGTAGGCAGACCTGGCTCTCAAGAGAAGACAGGCTATGTGCACACTGCCCACAAAATGAGGTGGAAACTGAGCTGCACTTCCTAACCTCCTGCCAACTGTATGACCATATTAGAGACACATATTTCCCTCAGATTACAGTGATCCACAAAGAATTCGAAAACAAACCCAATTTTGATAAACTCCCATATCTACTGGGTGAAAAACCACAGTGTGCCATCACAGCTGCAAGATTTGTGACCTGTTGCCACAAGAAAAGGGCAACCAGTGAAGAACAAACACCATTGTAAATCCAACCCATATTTATGTTTATTTATTTTCCCATTTGTACTTTAACTATTTGTACATTGTTACAACACTGTATATATACATAATATGACATTTGAAATGTCTTTATTCTTTTGAAACTTCTGAGTGTAATGTTTACTGTTAATATTTATTGTTTATTTCACTTTTGTTTACTATCTACTTCACTTGCTTTGGCAATGTTAACACACATTTCCCATGCCAATAAAGCCCTTAAATTGAATTGAATTGAGAGAGAGAGAGAGAGAGAGAGAGAGAGAGAGAGAGAGAGAGAGAGAGAGAGAGAGAGAGAGAGAGAGAGAGAGAGAGAGAGAGAGAGAGAGAGAGAGAGAGAGAGAGAGAGAGAGAGAGAGAGAGAGAGAGAGAGAGCCATCAACATCAAACAAACCTTCACAAAAGCTGAAAGGCAGGATGTAGTGTTTATAGAACACCTCTGTAGTGACTGACCCACAGCCTCTTATTAATAGCTGTACTACCTGAACCACAGAAATAGAATGCTGACAAACATCAACAGAGGAAACAAAACAAGGTAGGTTTGTACCCTCATCAGTACCCCGCTGATGTACACAACATAGAAAACCAATAGTCCCATAATCCATCCCTGAAGTGTATCAAAGCCCAGCAGGTGTCAGGTGTAACCTTCAGACCCAAGTGTTTTATTGTTTTATGAAAGGCCTAATAAGTAATCTGTCAGTCAGACAGAGGCAGGATTGTCCACAGGGCTGACTGAAGACAAAGGCCTCTCTGTTCCCTCTGCTCTGTAGGTCTAGTATGTATGTCTCCTGAGTGGCGCAGTGGTCTAAGGCACTGCATCGCAGTGCTAACTGTGCCACTAGAGATCCTGGTTCGAATCCAGGCTCTTTCGCAGCCGGCCGCGACCGGGAGACTCATGGGCGGCGCACAATTGGCCCAGCGTCGTCCAGGGTAGGGGAAGGAATGGCCGGCAGGGATGTAGCTCAGTTGATAGAGCATGGCGTTTGCAACGCCAGGGTTGTGGGTTCGTTTCCCATGGGGGGCCAGTATAAAAAAATATATATATATGTATTCACTAACTGTAAGTCGCTCTGGATAAGAGCGTATGTAAAAATGTAGTTAATATGCTGGGGCTGTTTGGAGAGGTTCAACTCACTGGCGACTGTGTTGAAGGAGTATGTGCCGTGTACACGCACACAGACAATGACACAAAAGAAACATACACACATTAAATGCACATACTCTTTCTCCATCACGCACGCACACACATTTGTTTTACTATCCTTGTGGGGACCAAACAATTGATTCCCATTCAAAATTCTATTTTCCCTAACCCAAAACCTAACTCTAACCCTTAACCTAACCCTAACCATAACCCTAATTCCAAACCCCAACCCTAACCCTAACCCTAAACCTAAACCCGACCCCTAAGCCTAAAATAGCCTTTATCCTTATGAGGACCTGGTGAAATGTCCCCACTTGTCAGAATTGTCCTAGTTTTACTCTCCTCGTCAGGACTTCAGGTCCCCACAAGTAAAACCACACACACACACACACACACACACACACACACACACACACACACACACACACACACACACACACACACACACACACACACACACACACACACACACACACACACACACACACACACACACACACACACACACACACACACACCGGACACACATACAGAAGGAACCCTGTGTGGATGTGATGAAGCCTGTGCTCTAAAGGAGTGTGTGTAGATGCCGTAGTCAAGGGCTCTGTCTGTTTCTTCTCAGTGAGAGGTTCATGAAAGAGTGATGAGAACACACTGAGCACGCCCCCTCCATTATTCAGCTGCAGGATGACCCCTGAATCCCTTAGTCCCACTGGGAATCCACTGTGTGTGTGTGTGTATGTGTGTGTGTGTGTGTGTGTGTGTGTATGTGTGTGTATGTATGCCCATGTGTGCATGTGTGTGTACCTACCACAGTCTGGAAGCAGGAGTGGAGTGCAGTGAGGAAGGGTGGTTTGTCTCTCTGGGCCAGGACTCTCTTCTCCACCATGGTACACTCCACATCATCATCCTGGATCACCACGTCCTTCTTCAGGATCTTGATGGCGTACAGCTCCTCTGTGGACTTCATCTCTGCCAGCATCACCTATACAGGGACACCTGGGGTTAAAGGTGCTTTCTCTCCAAACACGGGATTTCAACCACTAGCCCAAACCCTATCATTAAAGGGACAATACATTCCAAAAATCTAAGCTTGTCAGATGTTTTCACACCTCAAAAGTAGTCTACCAGACATGTCAAAAGATTATCCCCTGCCATTGGTTCTGCAGATCCAGCTTGATGCCTCAACCTCTAATGAATGGAAAATATCAACTAAATTCATTTAGGATTTCATTCAACTAATCACGTTACATTCCCAACCCTCTTCTCTTACCTTGCCAAAGCTGCCCTTCCCCAGGAGAGACAGAAAGTGGAAGTCATTGAGCCGGACACGGTCCATTCCGGGCGTGGTGCGGTCCGAGCTGAACCGCCTGTGGTCTGCTGGCGTGATCACCTTCTTCCCATGGCCCAACTTGGCTTTCTACGACGCAAAACACACAAACACACACACACACACACACAGATACAGGCAGGCACACACACACACACACACACACACACACACACACACACACACACACACATAAACACATAAACACACACACACACACAGACACAGGCAGGCACACACACACACACACACACACATACACACACTTGTTACACCACATTTCATTACCCCCACACATTACAAATTCTACTACATGCTCCACAGACAAGACTCAACATCCAACAGCCAACAAACAAAACAACAAAAATGTCATGAGGTGCTTGATGCAGCCTGCCAAGTGAATGATCTGGCCTTAAGAGAGAGGATGTGTCCCAAATGGCACCCATAGGCTTCTGGTCAAAAGTAGTGCACTATAAAGGCAATGGGGTGCCATGTGGGAAGCAGACAGATTATTTCTTTCACATAACCATCATGATGAAATCCTATTCATCTGATTCTGACAGCATCAAATGCAACCCAGTGCTCGGTTGCCTTTCATCCAGTGTCTATTGGTGTGGAACAGAGTTGAGACCAAGCATTAAAGGGGCAATCTGCGATTGCTACATCCATTTTGGGACTTTTAAATTATTGATATATACCCATTGATTCATCAAGAATATAAGTTAGAAATGCCTCATGAGCTTAGTTCAACTGTCATCAGAATCCAAAATATAAGATTGTTTTACTCCATTGTTTGTAAACAATGTAATTGTAAACAAACACTGTATAGCTTCAAAATGGTTAAAACTATCATTTTGATCTCATGGATGGTCAAGTCCTTGCATCCATAGCTCTGTCCATACATTTCTCTAACCCCATCCCTCAGGTATTTACCCAAAGAGGCGGCGGGGTGGCCACTTTGTTGTTGTTTAAACAGCAGATTGCCCCTTTAAGTGTCTCCTGCCTATGAGACTGACTGAGAGTCAGTCAGAAAGTATAGTATGGTGCTCTGGTTCTTGTGGGAGTTCCATAACAGCTGTTCTGGAGTCAGGTAATATTCCTCAGAGTCACAAACACTATTCCCACACATCTGTCTGTTTTATGGTAGCTTTAACATTGGGATAGATGCCATGGTAATAGACTGCTACCATGCTCTAGTGGGGCTATGCTTTGACGATAGGCTTACAGCTATTAAGATCTACGTACTTCAAGGCATCAGAATGGACCCATGATGAAGCTACTTCATAGCTAGTAGGGTGGTGGTAATAACAAGTTCCTATCGAGCTTCAGAACCAATTTATATCCCAAACAACACAAACTCATTCAGAAAATGAATGCAGAAGCACCAAGACCACATAAAGATTTGATAACCAAAAGTTGTAATAACAGAACATTTCAGATGTTTTGATGTTTCATATCAACTGATTGGAGCATTAAAAAAAGATATTTGTTGTCCTTTGATTGACAGTTATCCAGAGCAGTGTTGGGCATCATTGTGAGGCGTGGGTGCGGGTCAGTAGGGGTGCCTCTGTGCCCTGTTGTGATAATGATTGGACTGCCATGTCTCCAACATAGAGGGCAATTAGAGCCCGGCGGCCACCATTGCAGCTCCAACCGCTGTCTGCTTCTTTCAGATAACAGGAGAAAAAAGGAAACTAACACCCAGCAGAGAGACAACTGTTGCCAGGCCAACTACTTGTCTACCCCTGCATTTCAGAAAGCACTGAAGCTTTGGATCAGACTCACTATTATGGTTCCTGATTCTATTATGATTCTGGCGATGAATGCACACCTGATGATAAATACAAACACGATTTGAGAAAATGAACTGCAATTTTTAAAGGACCGGTTGACTTTGTCTTTTAGCTAGCTAGGTCTTTTTAATTTGTCTAAATTTGGGAAGGACACTGTTGAAGTCCATTGTTTAAAATCGTATAATATAACTCGCTATTAAAGGTGGTGATTTTGGAAGCTGCACGGAGCATTCATTTTCAAGTGGCTATTCTGATGGTTCACACCTGTTCTAGACCCAGCTTCTGTAGCAGGATGCAGAGAGAGACACAACATCTCCTCTCTGGTTAACTGTGAGATCTCAGTGGAAGTGTTGAATAAAACTGGGCCGACTCGCTGATGTAATATTGCTCAGAGACAGATGCTAAACCATTCTATATACAGGAGAGGATAATGAAAGCAGAGGATAGGGACCTGCACTTTACTGCACCGACACACCAACAACAACAACCATGAACTTTATAACATCATCATGTTAGACCTACAGGGAGATTATAGGTAGGTGTGTTGACATTATTGGTGACTAAATGGGTTGGTAGTGTTAGGTAGTGTTATTGGTTTTCAATCAAGTGGCTATTGGTATGAAAAAGAGCATCTAACTCTAGTGGTCAATATCAGAATGGCAGTTAAAACACAAGGTGCAATGTTTCCTTTTTTTCTGAATTAAAAATACACTTTTAGTACTTAAATGGTATTACTGTTTTCTGTTAGCTGAAAATGCTTTACATTCTTTCTAATGATGGTTATATGCTCCTGAGTGGCGCAGTGGTCTAAGGCACTGCATCGCAGTGCTAACTGTGCTACTAGAGATCCTGGTTCGAATCCAGGCTCTGTCGCAGCCGGCCGCGACCGGGAGACTCATGGGCGGCGCACAATTGGCCCAGCGTCGTCCAGGGTAGGGGAGGGAATGGCCGGCAGGGATGTAGCTCAGTTGATAGAGCATGGTGTTTGCAACGCCAGGGTTGTGGGTTCGTTTCCCATGGGGGGCCAGTATAAAAAAAAAAAAATGTATTCACTAACTGTAAGTCGCTCTGGATAAGAGCGTCTGCTAAATGACTAAAATGTAAATGTATATGTGATGTGTTGGCATCTGAAATTTAGTTTGTAGAACAAAAAAGCTTAACGTAGATGAGAAAGTTAAACAATGTGAAACACACAATAGATTTAGTGAGAGCACATTTGACCATAGCGTTCAAATCTCTTGTTCACAAGCCCTGAGTTTGATAAGTGAGTGTACAACACACACCTATACAATTGAATCCAATCCAATGCTGCCACCTTGTGGAGGAGAGTGTGTGCACATATCAAGGCGTGCATGTACAGGACATCACTATACACATGCCCACATGCTTAACCACCTTTCAGCCTTCTGTAGACTAGGCTTGTGATGGACTAATAGAAGGCGGGCTGCGGACCACACTACTGGCCAATAAGGAGGGGTCATTGTCACTCTTAGCCAATGAGGAGCAGTAGTGTTGATCTCCTGGGCAATGACAGTGCATTGCTGAGCCTGAAATGGTGAGGATAAGGACCCCTCCAGAGGCCTGTGTGGTCCACAGATTTACTAACATCAACGCTCTCTCTGTGTGTGTGTGTGTGTGTGTGTGTGTGTGTGTGTGTGTGCGTGTGTGTGTGTGTGTGTGTGTGTGTGTGTGTGTGTGTGTGTGTGTGTGTGTGTGTGTGTGTGTGTGTGTGTGTGTGTGTGTGTGTGTGTACAATATGTGATGTAATAGTGAAGATGTGAGAATTTCTCTTGTGTAGCAGACACCTAACAGGTAAGGCCTGGAATTGTTCCTGACCACATGACCTGACCTGTACAAACTTGGCATCTCTGTTAGTAAATCAGATGTGTTTGAAGAAGCTGAGCGCTACTCAAACCATCAGAGGTGTGAGACATCAATGTAAGAAGACAGGAAGAGACTGCAGAGCTGATAGAGAAGGGTGGGAAAAGGAGGGATGGTTAAAGGAGAGAAGGTGTGGGGACAGAAGAGCTACCTTGATGTAGTGGTTTAATTGGCAGGCCTAGAAGAGACAGGAAGGAGAAGCTACAGTGGTAGTAAAGCCAGCGATGTGTCCCCACAACCCCTTTAAAGCGCTTCGATAACCATGATTATTAACAGCCTATTTTTAATAAAGGATGGCATTATCAGCACATACAGAGAATGTCATAACCATCTCCATCTCTCACAATGTGCAACAGAGACCATACTCAAGAGCTAGTTCTATTCTAATGATTCTCTCTCTCTCTCTCTCTCTCTCTCTCTCTCTCTCTCTCTCGCTCTCTCTGATGATGATGATGATGTTCTGGTTTCCCAGGCAACCCACCCAAACTTGTGAACACCCCCGCCTCGGAGGGATGCGAAGGCCTTTGAATAGAGCGACGTGAGAATTAAAAACAACCCAACTACATGTAGGTCTCAGGAGACTTTGTTTCAGGACAGGAGACAACGTGAGGAAAGGAGGTAATCTGGTTTTGCTCTGTGGTACTGTGTCAGTAGTTTGCATGGATGAAAGAGAAATGTGATAAAGGAGAGGAAAAAAGAAAAAGGCTAGTAGTACTCTGAGAGCATCCATTATGAGTAATATTCAATCACACAGCTAAAGAGGAGAGAGTAATATTCAATCACACAGCTAAAGAGGAGAGAGTAATATTCAATCACACAGCTAAAGAGGAGAGAGTAATATTCAATCACACAGCTAAAGAGGAGAGAGTAGTATTCAATCACACAGCTAAAAAGGAGAGAGAGGACAGACAACATCACCATGGTGACTCGGACACACTATCTCCGAGAGCTCTGTAATCAGGAAATAATCAATTTGTTAAGGGAGGGTGTTTCAGTATTTGTGTGTGTGTGTGTGTGTGTGAGACAGTGAGAAGACTGCTTGGTGGGAGGCAAAATTGTTATTCCATCCAGAGATCTAATAAAGAAATATGTCATACCTCAAACTTCTGCCTGAGCTCCATGTTGACGTCGTCGATCTCAGGGATGGGAACGTTGTAGTACTCCCCTTCCTCCTGGCACAGCATCTTGTACCTGCAGAGTGGACCACAGCAGCACTGTCAGAATCTGTCCATGAAGGAATGAATCAATCAATCAGGTTAAACGATTTAAAAAATAACCTTTATTGACTACACTATACTGGACCAGGACCAACCACACATTTAAGCATCAGTGTTACTCAATAGAGATTTTGCAGTTGGCAGTGCTCTGTATTGATATGTATAATGTGTTTATAGTCAGTCTAGCCTTGATACTGTAGTGCCAGCAGAATGGGTATCTCTGTTTACGGTTGGCTGCTCTGATGTGTACCCATTCTGGCACATTTCCCCACTGGCACAACACACGCACGCAAATATGCACGCACACACACACGCACAAACACACACACACACACACCACCTCATTACTAAGCATCAGGGACCATCTGTATACACTCACACAGACACCTCTTTAAAATGTCTGCCAAACACACAAATCATCATCATCACTGTCATCATCTACAGTGTTGCCTGCCTAAGCCAAGCATTAAGCAGCAGTGTGCCCAGGTCTTTCCAGGAAGCACTAGTCTGCTTCCCAGTCCTGGATCTTCTCCACAGCTTCTAGCAAACAAGGCTAAGGAGACGCTGAGCACTTAGCTGTGAGTTAGGGTTGAATCAGGCTAACTGACGGAAGGTATGCTAACATGAAAAGAGAGTGTTTACGTATGCACATCCAGACTTCTCAAAGCAGCCGGACAAAAATCCCAACAACAACTGTTCTATCCATTAGTGCCCAGAGGGATGCTGTCTGTCTGTATGAATGGAGTGTGTTTTTGTATTTGAAAACAGTATGGATCTATTTCATATTATAAAATAGTATCAGACATGTATTCGGACTGTTGTTCCAGCTACCTACAGTGGGGAGAACAAGTATTTGATACACTGCCGATTTTGCAGGTTTTCCTACTTACAAAGCATGTAGAGGTCTGTAATTTTTATCATAGGTACACTTCAACTGTGAGAGACGGAATCTAAAACAAAAATCCAGAAAATCACATTGTATGATTTTTAAGTTATTAATTTACATTTTATTGCATGAAATAAGTATTTGATACATCAGAAAAGCAGAACTTAATATTTGGTACAGAAACCTTTGTTTGCAATTACAGAGATCATACGTTTCCTGTAGGTCTTGACCAGGTTTGCACACACTGAAGCAGGGATTTTGGCCCACTCCTCCATACAGACCTTCTCCAGATCCTTCAGGTTTTGGGGCTGTCGCTGGGCAATACGGACTTTCAGCTCCCTCCAAAGATTTTCTATTGGGTTCAGGTCTGGAGACTGGCTAGGCCACTCCAGGACCTTAAGATGCTTCTTACAGAGCCACTCCTTAGTTGCCCTGGCTGTGTGTTTCGGGTCGTTGTCATGCTGGAAGACCAACCACAACCCATCTTCAATGCTCTTACTGAGGGAAGGAGGTTGTTGGCCAAGATCTCGCGATACATGGCCCCATCCATCCTCCACTCAATACGGTGCAGTCGTCCTGTCCCCTTTGCAGAAAAGCATCCCCAAAGAATGATGTTTCCACCTCCATGCTTCACGGTTGGGATGGTGTTCTTGGGGTTGTACTCATCCTTCTTCTTCCTCCAAACACAGCGAGTGGAGTTTAGACCAAAAAGCTATATTTTTGTCTCATCAGACCACATGACCTTCTCCCATTCCTCCTCTGGATCATCCAGATGGTCATTGGCAAACTTCAGACGGGCCTGGACATGCGCTGGCTTGAGCAGGGGGGGACCTTGCGTGCGCTGCAGGATTTTAATCCATGACGGCGTAGTGTGTTACTAATGATTTTCTTTGAGACTGTGGTCCCAGCTCTCTTCAGGTCATTGACCAGGTCCTGCCGTGTAGTTCTGGGCTGATCCCTCACCTTCCTCATGATCATTGATGTCCCACGAGGTGAGATCTTGCATGGAGCCCCAGACCGAGGGTGATTGACCGTCATCTTGAACTTCTTCCATTTTCTAATAATTGCGCCAACAGTTGTTGCCTTCTCACCAAGCTGCTTGCCTATTGTCCTGTAGCCCATCCCAGCCTTGTGCAGGTCTACAATTTTATCCCTGATGTCCTTACACAGCTCTCTGGTCTTGGCCATTGTGGAGAGGTTGGAGTCTGTTTGATTGAGTGTGTGGACAGGTGTCTTTTATACAGGTAACGAGTTCAAACAGGTGCAGTTAATACAGGTAATGAGTGGAGAACAGGAGGGCTTCTTAAAGAAAAACTAACAGGTCTGTGAGAGCCAGAATTCTTACTGGTTGGTAGGTGATCAAATACTTATGTCATGCAATAAAATGCAAATTAATTACTTAAAAATCATACAATGTGATTTTCTGGATTTTTGTTTTAGATTCCGCCTCTCACAGTTGAAGTGTACCTATGATAAAAATTACAGACCTCTACATGCTTTGTAAGTAGGAAAACCTGCAAAAATCGGCAGTGTATCAAATACTTGTTCACCCCACTGTATATTAGTAGAGGATGAATGAACAAGAACACTAGTTGTGTGTGTGTGAGTGAGTGTATATGTGTGTGTGTGTGTGTGTGTGTGTGTGTATGTGTGCCTGGGCACCTGTCTGTGTGTGCGCGTGTGTGCATGTGTGTGTGTGTGTGTGTGTGTGTGTGTGTGTGTGTGTGTGAAGGATCACTAACCAGCCGCAGGCGGGGGACTTGATGAGTTCAGACACACCGAAGGACATTGAGCCCATGAAGTCGTTCCTGGTGGTGCGGTCCCAGTCCCACACCTCTATAGACAGACGACGGTCCTTATCCATTACCTTCAGCTTACTGGGGGGACACAGAGCGTGAATGTAAACACACACAGGCACACATGCCGTGAACACACACAAGCATAAACTAACACACACGGTGCACACACGGTGCACTCACACACCCATACACTCACAAGCTGAAAGACTCATTCCAGGTGGGGTTGAGTGAGGAGCGTATGGTCCTGGTCTTCTGTTTGGTCTCGTTCTTGGGGTCAGGGATGAGCTTGAGCTTCACGTAGGGGTCAGACAGACCGTTAGGGTCCATGGGGATCAGGTTTCTGGCTTCACCCACTGGAGAGAGAGAGAGAGAGAGAGAGAGAGAGAGAGAGAGAGAGAGAGAGAGAGAGAGAGAGAGAGAGAGAGAGAGAGAGAGAGAGAGAGAGAGAGAGAGAGAGAGAGA
The DNA here is from genome assembly GCF_020615455.1 of Coregonus clupeaformis. Taxonomy (NCBI): domain Eukaryota; kingdom Metazoa; phylum Chordata; class Actinopteri; order Salmoniformes; family Salmonidae; genus Coregonus; species Coregonus clupeaformis. The sequence goes on along the minus strand of NW_025533600.1, from coordinate 307,466 downwards.
GAGAGAGAGAGAGAGAGAGAGAGAGAGAGAGAGAGAGAGAGAGACAGAAAAGGCAGAAGTTCATGTTTCAAGTTAATTTGATTTTAAATTCAAGTTAATTTGAGTGCATTTGGTAACAATCATTTTTTACCAGTCACTTAAGAATACATACAGTAAGAATAAGAATACATACAGTAATAAGAATAAGAATACATACAGTAATAAATAAATAAAGCATAGTGTACAACATCATTTGCGGAGAGGAAAAGAGAGACGTCTATTAAAAGGACAGGTGTGAGTGAGAGAGGATGATATAATATAAACAATGACCACAAGGCTTTACCGAAAGAGGAGAGCTGTTTCATATCCTGGAAAAGAAAATTCCCCCCTCTCTCTCTCTCTCTCTCTCTCTCTCTCTCTCCTCTCTCTCTCTCTCGCTCAACTTAAGCAGAGAGAGAGAGAATCTCTCAACATGCACAAAAGCAGCTGGAAAGTGAGGAAGGTAATCCAACTTTAACGCATCACTTGTATAAAACAGAGTTGATATTAACATTCATGTTTATCACATAGTGAATTATGGAGTTTCAAGATTTGCTGTAGCTATTAATGTTGTTACTTCTGAGGTGAGCAAGTCACGGGTAGAGCTGTAGTTTGAAGTCCTGGGCACATATTCATAATGCCAATCAGGATCCGTTTTTATTTTGTTGATCATAATGTATAAGATTACATGAACCATGTAGGACGTGGTCCTAGATCAGCACTCTTACTAGTCAGACTCCTTATGAATACAGGGCCTGTTAACTACTGTAACTGCTGCTGATGGGCAAAATGAAGTGTCACCCCAAAAAGCAACATTTCATCATCATCTTGTTGTATAACCCTGTACTTTCTCAGCTGTCAGTTTGCGTGACAACCAACTCATAGAGAGAGTCAGAGCTGGATCTTCTAGAGAGAGACACAACAGGTCAACTTCACCATGGTGACAAGGTCTACAGCTCAGAACCGAAGGGTCCTCTATGGAAACAGTGGGGGTACACTAGGTAATGTTCTCCTGATGTGTCCCTATTTGAAGCACACTGTTGAATAAAAAAATAAGTGGGTAAAAATAAGAACCAGCTATTAGAGCCATATATAGACACCATGGCACTGGGCTAGCCTCGTGAATATCACACAGCCTCTATGGGTGTCATGGTAACCTTAAACAATGGCGCCGTCACCACGGTAACCTTTCCATCTCTGAGCCTGGCTGCTGCTACATTATGCAAAGATAAGCAGAGACGAAATGATAAAGAACATGATACACAGCCGTGTGTGTGTGTGTGTACTTGCTCCCTGTGTGTGATCTTCTGCCAGAGACAGAAGCTATGGCTGATACATCCTTCAAAGAGAGAGAGAGAGAAAGAGAGAGAGAGAGAGGAGAGAGAGAGAGAGAGAGAGAGAGAGAGAGAGAGAGGGAGAGAGAGAGAGGGGGAGAGAGAGAGGGGGAGAGACTAAGAGAAAAGGAGAGAGAGGTGGAGAGAGAGAGGGCGAGAGAGATAGAGAAGGAGGGAGAGAGAGAGGGGGAAAGAGAGAGAGAAAGAAAGAGAGAGAGAAAGAGAGGGAGAGAGAGAGGGAGAGAGAGAGAGAGAAGGAGAGAGAGAGGGGGAGAGAGAGAGAGAGAGAGAGAGAGAGAGAGAGAGAGAGAGAGAGAGAGAGAGAGAGGGAGAGGGAGAGGGAGAAAGGCAACATGCCAGACAAAATAAAAACTGTCAACCCACCCAGACGATACGGTACAAAGAGACTAGCCAGAGCACAGAGAGAAGAGATTTCATCACAAGATGCGAGGATATGCCTGGGATATGACCTTATGAATGCCTATGAAACACATATCTAAAGATGTGACACTTAAAAACTTCCAATCTTGAACTCATGGGTGATGGAGAGGGAACTAATTAAATAGAAAATAAATGGATAAATTGCTGTCTTTGAAAACCCCAGAGAAGGATTGTACACAATATTATGATTCTACTTAACTCGAGGAAAGAGATAATCACAACTCATTCTCAGACATACTACTCTGCATATTCAAATGCATTCACTCAGACTCAGACTAAGCTGATGCAAGCAGAGCACAGATTTATATGGTTCCTACATCTAAGTATTCAGGAGTTGAGGTTGGCTGAGGATACATCAGACAGCTGCCTGACGTTAGTGTCGGCATGTCAATTAGCAGAGATCATAGTGAAAGTTCTGGATTATTTAATAAAAGGGAGATATAATATATTAGTAGACATTGTTATTTATGAGCTATATGCTCTTTAGCTCTACCTGTCACGGGACCATGTAGTGGAGAGAGAGAGAGAGAGAGAGAGAGAGAGAGAGAGAGAGAGAGAGAGACGGGGCATGGATTCTGCAAGGTGTTGAAAGTGTTCCACAGGGATGCTGGCCCATGTTGACTCCAATGCTTCCCACTGTTGTGTCAAGTTGGCTGGATGTCCTTTGGGTGGTGGACCATTCTTGATACACACGGGAAACTGTTGAGCGTGAAAAACCTCTACCATACCCCGTTCAAAGGCACTTAAATATTTTGTCTTGCCCATTCACCCTCTGAATGGCACACATTACACAATCCATGTCTCAATTGTCTCAAGGCTTAAAAAATATTATTTAACCTGTCTCCTCCCCTTAATCTACACTGATTGAAGTGGATTTAACAAGTGACATCAATAAGGGATCATAGCTTTCACCTGGATTCACCTAGTCAGTGTAAGTCATGGAAAGAGCAGGTGTCCTTAATGTTTTGTACACTCAGTGTATATCTCTGGTTCCTGGGTAAAGAAGTGTCCTGTCACCTGTTGTGTGTCTATGTGACCAATAGAGGGAGGCCCAGGTCTCTATTACAGCTCTCTCTAGCTGACAGCCCAAGTCAGAAGTTCACATCTTGTTCAATACAGCACTTAATGCTTGAGTCCTGTCGATACGCTCCTGGAGTGCTCATTAAACACACACACACGCGCACACATGCACGCACGCACGCACACACAAACACACACTCACACACACACACACACACATGAATGCACACGAATGCACACGAACGCACATGAACGCACACAACAACAAGAGACTCTATAGCATTGCCATGACACTAGTCTCTCAGGTCTGCCTCTACCAGTCCTCATCATTCACTCCTTCATCCAGGAATAGAATACATCTTCTATTATCCTCTCAGCTTCTTCCTTCTCTGAAGTCTCCTTTAGTGCAGATCACAGATATTGCTGTATATAAATAACATGATAGTTCTTACAGAAGGGGTTACTACACTTCACTACCTTGGTAACTCTCATTACTGTATCTGTAACAGAATCACATTGTAGTTAGAGACGACTGGACGTCTAACTAGAGTTGAATAATCACACGGATACGATTTTTTAAATACTGTATTAGGATAGAGAGAATGTTTTATATATTTGTTCCTTTTTTGGAAGGCTCAGGATCTTCAATGTTTATACAGATAAGCACCTAATTCCCATAGAAACCTTTGATAGCATACCTACTTACTAATCTTTATATGGTTCAGGGCCCGTATTCATAAAGCTTCTCAGAGTAGGAATGCGATCTAGGATCAGGCCCCTCATCTAGGATCAGGCCCCTCATCTAGGATCAGGCCCCTCATCTAGGATCAGGCCCCTCATCTAGGATCAGGCCCCTCATCTTATTCATTATGATTTAAAAGGCAAAAATGTACTCTGAGAGGCTTTGTGAATATGGCGCTGGTCTGTGCTCAGGTAAGGTTTGTTCATATCAACTGGACATGGTATTTGCCTCACTGTGCCCCCTGCCAGCATAATCCACTATGACCCTATTCTGGCTTTACAACCGAATCCTAAAATCATATTACAAAATATACTATTTCTAAAATTAGATGTGATTTGGAGAAATCTGGACGGAAGGCAGCTCAATCCCCTTGAAAAGCCTTTGAAATTCAAATGCCATGTTGCGTAACAAAGCGATGTCCGCATGCAGCAGCCACAGTAGTACTGTAGCACCAATGCATGTCTGGTAATCTGATGAGCTGGGTTGATTCCCACTGTTCAATGGTAGAGTAGTGAGAGAGAATCACACACACTGTACTGTAACCATACTAGTTTTATGTCTGTTATTCTGCATCTGGTTTTCCTGTGGATTCCCAGGGCTTTGGAGCCCAGGGCATGGGATAATAAAGGATGACATGGATGAGCTCTATTCAATCAAAACAGGTGTCTGGAAGTAACAATAAACAATTCTCATTTTGCATGGCGTTTGCAAATGCATGTTTAGAGTCATTCAGGACATTCACTCAATTCAATTCCACTCCAAACAAAGCATTATTTATCCCAGAGGAACAAGTGCGCTGGGCCAAGCAGTGCTTCCCTCACAGTGCTGGGTGAATATAATGTAGGCTTTATGTAGCATGTCAGCTCCTATTAACTGTATGTTCTTATCAACACAAACACACAGACGTCATTGTATTTCTCAGCTCAGTGGTTCCATGAACTGTGTGTGTTCACTGGCTGGGTCCTCGGATGCCCCTGTGTGTGGTGTCTGTGGGTGTGGGTGACATGGACTTAGAGAGCAGAAATGGACGTGTCTGCATCCATGTGTCTGCGATGCTTAAACTCCAGAGCTAACGGGAGATCCCTATTGGCCCTAGGTTATTGTTTTGGTCTTGGAAGGAGAGAGAGAGGAGGAGGGGAAAATAAGGACGAGAGGTGGAGGGGAGAAGAAGAGAGTATGGTGAAGGAGGGATGAGAAGAGGTGGATACAGGAGGACAGAGATAGAGGGAGGAGGAAAAGAGAGAGATGGATAATCAATAGAGAGAGAGGGACAGTATAAGAGGGAAGGAGGGAGAGGGGAAAGAGGGAGAGGGGAAAGAGGGAGAGGGGAATGCTGGGTTATTCAAGGAGAGAGGGGAGCAGGTTTACTTAGGAAGAAGTGGGGAAGGATGAATAGATGAGAGGGGGATGAAAAGTGAGGACCGCAGGCATGGATGTTTAGGAAAATAGGAGGGAGGGATGGGTAGATGAGAGCAGGGTATTGAAGGAGAGAGCTGTGAGGAGGAGAGGAAGAGGTTATTGTAGGACAGAGGAGAAAAGGAGGGGGAGATGAGGACAGGGGAGTGAGGAGAGGGCAGTGTTATGATAGAGAGAGAGAGAGAGAGAGAGAGAGAGAGAGAGAGAGAGAGAGAGAGAGAGAGAGAGAGAGAGAGAGAGAGAGAGAGAGAGAGAGAGAGAGAGAGAGAGAGAGAGAGGAGGGGAGAAGAGAGAGAGAGAGAGAGAGGGAGAGGGAGAGGGAGAGGGAGAAAGAGAGAGAGAGAGAGAGAGAGAGAGAGAGAGAGAGAGAGAGAGAGAGAGAGAGAGAGAGAGAGAGAGAGAGGGAGAGAGGGGAGAGAGAAAGAGAAAGAGGAAGAGAGAGAGAGAGAGAGAGAGAGCAAGTAGGAGGGACAGAAAGTGCAGGAGGGAAGAGAGGGTTATTGTATTGGAGAGAGCCTTGGAGACATGTGTGTGTTTTCTTGGCTGGACAGATTTAATCAAGTTCACAGAGCGCTGAACCAGAATGGCCTCCCAATGTCTGTAGAAGCCACAGGGAACATACACAATCTGATGCCACTGTTCAGTCCTCAGCTTGGCAGACCTTCTGGCCCAAATACATTGCCTCTCTCTTTTTGTTTTCTTTCTCTCTCTCTGTCATTCCTTCGCTCCTTTTTGTGACATTCTCTCTCTTCCACTCTATCTTCTGTTTTCTCTCAGTCTTTCTGTCTTTTTTTCTCTTCATCTCTCTCTCTGTTTTGTGTCTTTCTATGGTCTCTTTCTTTCTCTCTGGAATTGAGTCAGTAACCCTCAAAGTCTTCTTTGAGAGAGTCTGGTGGCCTTGCCAACTGTATCGACATCCCTGTCACTGTTAATTCATTGCCCCTATGAAAAACCTATTCTCTTAAAGGGATACTTTGGGATTGTATCTACTTCCCCAGAGTCAGATGAACTTGTGAATACCATTTTTATGTCTCTGTGTCCAGTATGAAGGAAGTTAGAGGTAGTTTCTCAAGCCAATGCTAACTAGTGTTAGCACAATGACTGGATGTCTATGGGTATGTATCCCTTTAAGGTTGTCAATAGATCTCACTGATAAAGAGTTACAGCCCATGCAAGCAGGGATATCAGACGGGGCCCCTGCAAACACTCCTCGCTGTCACAGGCCTGACCCGAACCACCTTGGCGATCCACACGTGGTGTGCTGCCCACCCCCCCCCCCCCCCTCTTTACACTGGCAGTGCCAGCTAAAGCACCAGGCAGAGGGCCAGACATCAGCCACCCCTGCCCAGGAGAGAGAGAGAGAGAGAGAGAGAGAGAGAGAGAGAGAGAGAGAGAGAGAGAGAGAGAGAGAGAGAGAGAGAGAGAGAGAGAGAGAGAGAGAGAGAGAGAGAGAGAGAGAGAGAGAGAGAGGCTGATAGATAGAAGGAGACAGGGAAGAGACACATTCTGCGTACTCAAAATGGTATTAGGGTGTCACTGAAATGTTGTGTGTAGCATGTGACTGACCATGACATGTAGAATGCAGCTCATCACTCAGTCTCCTTGAATAGCATGACACTTGTGCCATGCCACTCACCTCTAGCTAGCATGCAGTATGTAAGTGTAATGTCAATGTAGTCAGTGTCATGTCAGTCAAACGTATTGTAGCTAGCATGTAGCATGTAGTCTGTGTCATGGCACTCACCACTCACATGTAGCTAACATGTAGTGTAGTCTGTCATGTCACTTACAGGTAGCTAGCATGTATCATTCAGTCATGTCTCTCCTTTGTAGCGTGCGACTCACCTGTGACGTGTAGCCTGTCTCCGCTGACTTCGATCTTGAGGAAGATGCGTCCTCTGCGCTCCGTGTGGTCTGTCCCACACAGGCTTGGCACGTTCATTACACACTGATTGTGCACGTTCATGTCGCAGGCTGGACAAACACACACACAAACACATTGACTCTATAACAGGTTCATATTATGGTGGAGCTCAGCTAACTGGTCATGGTGAACACACACTCATAAGTCTGCAAGTTATCTGCTAAGCAAGACCTAACGGTAGTGTTTCATATTTCTACAATAGTCCAGCCAGGTATTGGACAGAGCCTGCTCTCACTCTCTGTATCTCAGCTTCCCAGTTTCCCTCTCTCTCTCTTCATTCAATTTAAGGGCTTTATTGGCATGGGAAACGTATGTTAACATTGCCAAAGCAAGTGAAGTAGATAGTAAACAAAAGTATTAACAGTAAACATTACACTCAGAACTTCCAAAAGAATAAAGACATTTCAAATGTCATATTATGTCTATATACAGTGTTGTAACAATGTGCAAATAGTTATAGTACAAATGGGAAAATAAATAAACATAAATATGGGTTGTATTTATATCTCTCTCTCTCTCTCTCTCTCTCTCTCTCTCTCTCTCTCTCTCTCTCTCTCTCTCTCTCTCTCTCTCTCTCTCTCTCCTCTCTCTCTCTCTCTCTCTCCCCTCTCTCTCTCTCTCTCTCTCTCTCTCTCTCTCTCTCTCTCTCTCTCTCCCCTCTCTCTCTCTCTCTCTCTCTCTCTCTCTCTCTCTCTCTCTCTCTCTCTCTCTCTCTCTCTCTCTCTCTCTCTCTCTCTCTCTCTCTCTCTCTCTCTCTCTCTCTCTCTCTCTCTCTCTCTCTCTCTCCCTCTCGCCCTCTCTCCCTCTCTGTCTTATTCCCTAAGGGTCTTAGAGGAGAACACATTGAGTGTTTACATTAGTGGCTAATGAAGCTAATGAAGACAAACAGGAGAGGGACCAGAGGGAGAGGAGGCTCAGGCCTCCCTCCTCCTTTCCTCATCCCCCTTCTCTATCCCCTATCTCTTTATCCTCATACACCCTCACCTTACCTCTCTCCCCACATCTATCCAGCCCCACCATCATCCCTACTCTACACTCCTCTGTCCGCTCAATCTACTTTTCAACATACCCCTGCTTCCCCTCATCCCTCTATCTCCGCCCACTCTACCTCACCTCTATTAATCCCCAACTCTTCCCTTTCTGTACATCACCCATTTGGATTTGTCCCCTCATCCCCCTCAATCTCTACCTCCCTCCCTTATTTATTCTCCTCAACTCTTCACTTTCTCTTCCTCACCCATTACCGTCCTTCTCCTTCTTCCCTCACCCCTATTTCTCCCTCTTTCCCTCCTCTTTCCACCTCCACCTCCTCCTCTTCCTCCTCCTCTATTTTTGTACCTGGGAGGATAGGAGAGCCCCAGTGGCAGCCAGATCGGGAGGCAGGGATGTAATGACTAATTTGGTGGCATCAGGCCTCCCCACATCAATTTATATCAATCTGCTCTCATTAACATCTGTGATAACGCTGCCACCAGAGACACAAGAGATGGATGGAGGGAGAGGGATAGATGGGGACAGGGAGAGATGGAGAGAGTATGAAGAGTGTGGGGAGGGAACGGGTGTGGGTTGAGAGATAGTGTGGGAGAGAGAGAACAAAGAAAGAAAGAAAGAAAGAAAGAAAGAAAGAAAGAAAGAAAGAAAGAAAGAAAGAAAGAAAGAAAGAAAGAAAGAAAGAAAGAAAGAAAGAAAGAAAGAAAGAAAGAAAGAAAGAAAGAAAGAAAGAAAGAAAGAAAGAAAGAAAGAAAGAAAGAAAGAAAGAAAGAAAGAAGAGGGAGGTGGGATATTTGGAGAGACAGGGAGAGAGATGGAGAGAGTAGAAAGAGTGTGGGGAGGGGATGGGAGTGGGTTGAGAGGTAGTGTGGGAAAGCGAGGAGAGAAAAGGAAGAAAGCAAGGGAGAGAAGAGGGAAGTGGGGCATTTGGAAAGATAGGGAGAGTGAGATTTAGAGCAGAGGGAAACAGAGTGTAGGAGGAAGGAATGAGGCATTAGAAGGGACAGAGTGGGGGCAGCTACAGTATTTTCCCTGAATTACACATCCTTATGAAAAGTAAAGCTATTCCCATGTGTCCTCACTACTGGCCATCTCTAGGAGATTTGATGTTGTATTTTCTCCACACACACATGAACAGACACACACACACACACACACACACACATGACACACACACACACACACACACACACACACACACACACACACACACACACACACAGGTCTATGATTTTCCCCCAGTATAAATCTGTGTGTCACATTGTACAGTATGAAAAGGGTGTTGGACCTGTGGCTGCATACTGATTCTCCACACTTCCCATCAAAAGCTTTGGATTGGTGCAAGCCATGCTGGAGGGAGTTTTCATGATTGGAGTGGGCAAGTGCACTCTTCAGGAACAGTGTGGAGAATCAGAAAGCAGCCTGTGATGCGAGGCTGTGTAGCCTTTCTAGGGGCTCAGGGCCCATATTCATAAAACCTGTCAGCATAGAAGTGCTGACCTAGGATCAGGACCCCCTGTCCATGTAATCTTATTGATGATGATCTAAACGGCAACACTGATCCTAGATTGCACACAAGGTCCAACTGAAATGTGACTTTTAACCCCACCCCTCCGAAAGGTTTTGTAGAGGAGCAGGAGCAGGGGGCTGCCACACTGGGAGCCCGGGGAGCTGTTGTGGTGGCTTAAGTGCTTTGCTCAAGAGCACAACGGCAGGCATTGGCATCTAGGATTTGATACCAGCAACCCTCCAGTTGCCAGCTCACTTCCCACCAGATTTTTCCAGTCAGACCTGGGATTCAAAATGGCAACCTTTCTAACCGCTAGGCTACCTGCCGCCCCAGAGAGTAACAGTGCTTATCTCAAATCAAATCAAATCAAATCAAATTTTATTAGTCACATGCGCCGAATACAACAGGTGCAGACATTACAGTGAAATGCTTACTTACAGCCCTTAACCAAGCATTTCACTGTAATGTCTGCACCTGTTGTATTCGGCGCATGTGACCAATAAAATTTGATTTGATTTGATTTGATTTGAGATAAGCACTGTTACTCTCTGGGGCGGCAGGTAGCCTAGCGGTTAGAAAGGTTGCCATTTTGAATCCCAGGTCTGACTGGAAAAATCTGGTGGGAAGTGAGCTGGCAACTGGAGGGTTGCTGGTATCAAATCCTAGATGCCAATGCCTGCCGTTGTGCTCTTGAGCAAAGCACTTAAGCCACCACAACAGCTCCCCGGGCTCCCAGTGTGGCAGCCCCCTGCTCCTGCTCCTCTACAAAACCTTTCGGAGGGGTGGGGTTAAAAGTCACATTTCAGTTGGACCTTGTGTGCAATTGACCAATAAAGTAATCTTAATCTTATGGTTCAACTGAGTAAAGGTGTCATAAGAGATGGACTCACTGTCGCATTTCATCCCCTGGTGGATGAGTCCGTAGAGGAGGGAGCCACAGTGGTCGCAGAACGTGGGACTGCCGTACGAGTGGATCTTAAACTTGTGCTTGCTTCTGGGGTCCTGGAAACACACACACAAAGACAGAGATTATTTCATTGTTTTGTCAACTGAAGCGTTCAAGATCAACAGCAGCACATGAAATATAAAACAGCGTAAATAAAAAAACACCCGAATCAATCAGTGATCAATCAAGATAGAACACTGCTTTTGTTGCTACTTGCTAAGAACATTTCCACTCCACAAAGCCATTTCAGGTAAGGTAGTTATTGATCCATTCTACCCATTCACCCCCTCTCTATTTCTATCAAATGTCACTGCATTTCTGGGTCAAGTTCATTAGGGCACACTGTAGCAAAGCATTTTGCAGCGGAAAAGGAAAACAAGCGTTTCCTTTTTGAAAAATTCAGGTAGCTCCTTCCGTTTAACAAATGTTTTCCCTATTTTCTGTCTAATGAACAGTACCCAGTTCTACCAATACATCCGTTGCGTCTACCGGCTCAATTAAGACGGCATGTCTCCAATCCCATAATTCAACACCCTGTCGCTCCATCTCTCCAACATCTGACAGGATAAATGTGGAATGGGGAGAGCTGTGGGAATACCGGGAGCTCTTTGGAGCCAGGCAGATGCTTTGATTTGTTGTATTATGGAACTGTTCTCCATAATGATGAGGAAGACTGATGTGGGAAAAATGTGTGTGTGTTCTGAGTGACACAGCTGGGTTTCCCTGCCCTACTATCACATTCAGTACAGTAAAGTACGGAGAGAGGTGAAGAAGGGTTGTACTGTAAGATAGTGTCTCAAGGGTTGGAAATAGGATGACTATCTGTACTGTCTGTTATTCTGCTGAATCAGCTTAAAATTAGCATTACGTTCACCTGAATTTTTTTTGTTGAATAATCACAAATCGAATGAAAACTGTATCACACAATCAAAATTAGGTTAATCTTGAAAACATGATTTACACTACATTATAAACTGGGTGTGATTATGTAAGAAGCTATAGTTTCTTGACTTGTGACCTCATGGTGTCTCACTCTATACTGAGAGGAATCACTTTCTAATCCACCAGCTGTTTATCTTGGATAAAACATCTGGCAGCAACACTGGGTTAAACTGAGCTAATGAGCCAACGTTCGTTCAACGTTAGATAGCTAACATGCAAAGGAACCCTACTAGCTGAAGGTGGAGATTGATTTAGAGTGGGGGTTTGGAGGAGAAAACACAACAAACTAACGTTGGATTGATATGATGTCATCCAGTGTGTAGGCTAACTGAATTTGGAATGTGGAATGTTAAACCTGACGCCATAAACCAACCAAATGTGTCATAACTCCTGTATCTGTAATCACACATAAGAAAGACAGTAAACCAGGTTTCATCATCATCCTCAAGAAACTGGCCTTGACACAAACACAGCCACCGATATAGACTGTGATTGGCAGGGAGGATTCCGGAATGTCTTAATTAGAATGTTGCCATTTTAGAATGTTTAATTTAAGCACCTCTTCCGCTATGGCCCACCTACAAGCGTTGGCTGACTCGGAATAACATAACAAGAGAATGGACAGATCCCTCTCATTTTTTGGGCCACCGTGCAGATGTGCTATCATGGGACTGGGATCTGTATCTGTCCAGACCTTCCTTCAGGGATCCTGTCTCTACACTCTACTGATCTAGTCTGGTGGATCCTGTCTCTACACTCTACTGGTCTGGTGGATCCTGTCTCTACACTCTACTGGCCTGGTGGAGCCTGTCTCTACACTCTACTGGTGTATCCTGTCTCTACTGGATCCTGTCTCTACACTCTACTGATCTAGTCTGGTGGATTACCAGCCACTGGGTGCGTTCCTCTGCCTAGGCGTACTTACAACGCCTGGATAGGTATTTATCAAATCAGCTGACCACATCATATGTTATAGCAATCTGGTGCCCCGTGGCACAGTCGATGACGTGACACGCAACCATTGGTTGCTTCCGTCCCTCTCCTCGCCCCAACCTGGGCTCGAACCAGGGACCCTTAGAACACATCGACAACAGTCTCCCTCGAAGCATCGTTACCTATCGCAGAGCCACGGTCCTTGCAGAGAAAGGGAAACAACTACTTCAGAGCGAGTGATGTCACCAAT